>NC_092225.1:39509247-39517529 GCF_036320965.1 Panulirus ornatus
CCGAAACCACAGCTCCCTTTTCACATCCAGGCCCCGCACAACTTTCCATGGTTACCCCAGATGCTTCACATGCCCTGGTTCAATTCATTGACAGCACGTCCACCCCGGTATACCACATCGTTCCAATTCACTCTATTCCCTGCACGTCTTTCACCCTCCTGTATGTTCAGGCCCTGATCACTCAAAATCTTTTTCACTTCATCTTTCCATCTAAAATTTGGTCTCCCACTTCTCCTCGTTCCCTCCACCTCTGACATATATATCCTCTTTGCCAATCTTTTCTCACTCATTCTCTCCATGTGACCAAACCATTTCAAAACACCCTCTTCTGCTCTCTCAACCACAATCTTTTTATTTCCACACATCTCTCTTACCCTTACATTACTTACTCGATCAAACCACCTCACACCACATATTGTCCTCAAACATCTCATTTCCAGCAGATCCACCCTCCTGCGCACAACTTTATCCATAGTCCACGACTCGCAAACAAGCAACATTGGTGGAACCACTATTCCTTCAAACATACCCATTTTTGTTTTCCGAGATAATGTTCTCGACTTCCAAAACATTCTTCAAGGTTCCCAGAAATTTCGCCCCCTCCCCCACCCTATGATTCACTTCCCCTTCCATGGTTCCATCCGCTGCCAGATCCACTCCCACATATCTAAAACACTTTACTTTCTCCAGTTTTTCTCCATTCAAACTTACCTCCCAATTGACTTGACCCTCAACCCTAATTTACCTAATAACCTTGCTCTTATTCACATTTACTCTTAATTTTCTTCTTTCACACACTTTACCAAACTCAGTCACCAGCTTCTGCAGTTTCGCACATGTATTAGCCACCAGCGCTGTATCATCAGCGAACAACAACTGACTCACGTACCAAGCTCTCTCATCCACAACAGACTTCATACTTGCCCCTTTTTCCAAAACTCTAGCATTCACCTCCCTAACAACCCCATCCATAAACATATCATACAACCATGGAGACATCACACGCCCCTGCCGCAAACCTACATTCACTGAGAACCAATCACTTTCCTCTCTTCCTACACGTACACATCCCTTACATCCTCGATAAAAACTTTTCACTGCTTCTAACAACTTGCCTCCCACACCATATCTTCTTAAAACCTTCCACAGAGCATCTCTATCAACTCTATCATATGCCTTCTCCAGATCCATAAATGCTACATAAAAATCCATTTGTTTTTCTAAGTATTTCTCACATACATTTTTCAAAGCAAACACCTGATCCACACATCCTCTACCACTTCTGAAACCACACTGCTCTTCCCCAATCTGATGCTCTGTACATGCCTTCACCCTCTTAATCAATACCCTCCCATATAATTTACCAGGAATACTCAACAAGCTTATACCTCTGTAATTTGAGCAGTCACTCTTATCCCCTTTGACTTTGTACAATGGCACTATGCAAGCATTTCGCCAATCCTCAGGCACCTCACCATGAATCATACATACATTGAATAACCTTACCATCCAGTCGACAATACAGTCAACCCATATTTCAATAAATTCCACTGCAATACCATCCAAACCTGCTGCCTTGCCGACTCATCTTTCGTAAAGCTTTTACTTCCTCTTCTCTATTTACCAAATCATTTTCCCTAACCCTCTCACTTTGCACACCACCTCGACCAAAACACCCTATATCTGCAACTCTATCATCAAACACATTCAACAAACCTTCAAAATACTCACTCCATTTCCTTCTCACATCACCAATACTTGTTATCACCTCCCCTTTAGCCCCCTTCATTGAAGTTCCCATTTGCTCCCTTGCCTTACGCACTTTATTTACTTCCTTCCAAAACATCTTTTTATTCTCCCTGAAATTTAATGATACTCTCTCACCCCAACTCTCATTTGCCCTCTTTTTCACCTCTTGCACCTTTCTCTTGACCTCATGCCTCTTTCTTTTATACCTCTCCCACTCATTTCCATTTTTTCCCTGCAAAAATAGTCCAAATGCCTCTCTCTTCTCTTTCACTAATAGTCATACTTCTTCATCCCACCACTCACTGCCTTTTCTAATCAACCCACCTCCCACGATTCTCATGCCACAAGCAGCTTTTGGGCAAGCCATCACTGCTTCCCTAAATACATCCCATTCCTCCCCCACTCCCCTTACCTCCTTTGTTCTCACCTTTTTCCTTTCTGTACTCAGTCTCTCCTGGTACTTCCTCACACAAGTCTCCTTTCCAAGCTCACTTACTCTCACCACTCTCTTCACCCTAACATTCTCTCCTCTTTCGTGAAAACCCCCACAAATCTTCACCTTCCCCTCCAGAAGATAATGATCAGACATCCCTACAGTTGCACCTCTCAGCACATTAACATCCAAAAGTCTCTCTTTCTTGCGTGTATCAATTAACACGTAATCCAATAACGCTATCTGGCTATCTCTCCTACTAACATACGGATACTTATGTATATCTCGCTTTTTAAACCAGGGATTCCCAATCACCAGTCCTTTTTCAGCACATAAATCTACAAGCTCTTCACCATTTCCATGTACAACACTGAACACTCCATGTATACCAATTATTCCCTCAACTGCCACATTACTCACCTTTGCATTCAAATCACCAATCACTATAACCCGGTCTTGTCAATCAAAACCACTAACACACTCATTCAGCTACTCCCAAAACACTTGCCTCTCATTATCTTTCTTCTCATGCCCAGGTGCATATGCACCAATAATCATCCATTTCTCTCCATCAACTTACAGTTTTTACTATATCAATCTAGAATTTACTTTCTTAGACTCTATCACATACTCCCACAACTGATTCAGGAGTAGTGCTACTTCTTTCCTTGCTCTTGTCCTCTCACTAACCCCTGACTTTACTCCCAAGACATTCCTAAACCACTCTTCCCCTTAACCCTTGAGCTTCGTTTCACTCAGAGCCAAAACATCAAGGTTCCTTTCCTCAAACATACTACCTATCTCTCCTTTTTCCTCATCTTGGTTACATCCACACACATTTAGACACCCCAATCTGAGCCTTCGAGGAGGATGAGCACTCCTCCCGTGACTCCTTCTTCTGTTTCCTCTCTTAGAAAGTCAAATACAAGGAGGGGAGGGTTTCTGGGCCTCCGCTCCCGTCCCCTTTAGTCGCCTTCTACGACACGTGAGGAATGCGTGGGAAGTATTCTTTCTCCCTTATCCCCAGGGATATATATATATATATATATATATATATATATATATATATATATATATATATATATATATATATTTATATATATATATATATATATATATATATATATATATATATATATATATATATATATATATATATATATATATATATATATATATATATATATATATATATATATATATATATATATATATATATATATATATATATATATATATATATATATATATATATATATATATATATATATATATATATATATATATATATATTATATATATATATATATATATATATATATATATATATATATATATATATATATATATATATATATATATATATATATATATATATATATATATATATATATATATATATATATATATATATATATATATATATATATATATATATATATATATATATATATATATATATATATATATATATATATATATATATATATATATATATATATATATATATATATATATATATATATACATATATATATATATATATATATATATATATATATATATATATATATGTATATATATATATATATATATATATATATATATATATATATATATATATATATACATATATCCCCTGGGGATTGGGGAGAAAGAATACTTCCCACGTATTCCCTGCGTGTCGTAGAAGGCGACTAAAAGGGGAGGGAGCGGGGGGCTGGAAATCCTCCCCTCTTTTTTTTTTTTTTTTTTTCCAAAAGAAGGAAGAGAGAAGGGGGCCAGGTGACGATTTTCCCTCAGAGGCCCAGTCCTCTGTTCTTAACGCTACCTTGCTAACGCGGGAAATGGCGTATAGTTTGAAAAAAAAAATATATATATATATATATATATATATATATATATATATATATATATATATATATATATATATATATATATATATATATATATATATATATTTGAATGCGTTTAATGATGGAATGGAAGATATAGTGTGTTTTGGTCGAAATGGTGTGCAAAGTAAGAGGGAAAAGAGGTAGTAAAAGCTTTGCGAAACATGAAAAACCAGCAAGGCAGCGGGTCTGGATGGTATTGCAGTAGAATTCATTAAAAAAGGGATGACTGTAATGTTGACTGGTTCGTCAATGCTTGCATAGTGCCATAGTACAAAGGGAGAGGAGATAAACGTGATTGCTCAAATTAGAGATGTATATGTTTGTTGAGTATCATGGGAAATTGTATGGAAGGGTATTGATTGAGTGGGTGAAGGCATGTTCAGAGCATCAGACTGGGGAAGAGCAGTGTGGTTTTAAAAGTGGTAGAGGATATGTGGATCAGGTGTTTGCTATGAAGAATGTACATGAGAAATACTTAGAAAAGCAAATGTATTTGTATGTAGCATTTATGGATCTGGAGAACGCATATGATAGAGTTGATAAACATGCTTTGTTGAAGGTATTGAAAATATACCTGGGGGGGGGGGCAAGTTGTCAGAAGCAGTGAAAAGTTTTATCGAGGATGTAAGGCATGGGTACGTATAGCAAGAGAGGAAAGTGACTGGTTCTCAGTGAATGTTGGTTATGGTTATAGTGAATGTTATACGGTTGTGAGGCTTGGGCTATAGACAGAGTTGTGCGTAGGGGGTGGATGTGCTGGGAATGAGATGTTTGAGGACAATATGTCTTGTGAGGTAGTTTGATCGAGTAAGTAATAATACGGTAAGATAAATGTTTGGTAATAAAAAGAGCGTGGTTGAGAGGGCAGAAGAGGGTGTTTTGAAATTGTTTGGTCACATGTAGAGAATGAGTGAGGAAAGATTGACCAAGAGGATAAATATGTTAGAGGTGGAGGGAACGAGGAGAAGTGGTAGATAAAATTGGAGGAGGAGAGATGGTGTGGAAAAGATTTTGAGTGATCGTGGCTTGAACATGCAGGAGGGTGAAAGGCGTTCAAGGAAAAGAGTGAATTGGAACGATGTGGTATACCGGGGTCGACGTGCTGTTAATGGATTGAAAAAGGGCATTTGAAGCTTTTGGGGTAAACCATAGAAAGTTCTGTTGGGCCTTGATGTAGAATGGGAGATGTGGTTTCAGTTCATTATTACATGACAGCTAGAGACTGCGTGTGAAGGAATGTGGGATTTGTTATCTTTTCGTAATGCTACCTCGCGCAGATGAGGGGGGAGGGTGTTGTTATTTAATGTGTTTCACAGTGGTGATGGGAATGAATAAAGGGAGACATTATGAATTATGTACATGTATATGTATATCTCTGTGTATGTTCACATAAGTATACGTTCAGATTTATATGTATGTATGTTTGCGTGTGTGGACGTCTATGTATGTACATGTGTATATACTCTACTGTACCTAATAACCTTGCTCTTCTTCACATTTACTCTCAGCTTTCTTCTTTCACACACTTTACCAAACTCAGTCACCAGCTTTGCAGTTTCTCATATGAGTCAGCCATCAGCGCTGTATCAACAGCGAACAACAAATGCCTCACTTCCCAAGCTCTCTCATCCACAACGGACTGCATACTTGCCCCTCTTTCCAAAACTCTTGCATTCACCTCCCTAACAACCCCATCCATAAACAAATTAAACAACCATGGAGACATCACACACCCCTGCCGCAAACCTACATTCACTGACAACCAATCACTTTCCTCTTTTCCTACACGTACACCTGCCTTACATCATCGATAAAAACCTTTCACTGCTTCTAACACCTTGCCTCCCGAATCATATATTCTTAATACCTACCCCAGAGCATCTCTATCAACTTCAGCATATGCCTTCTAAAGATCCATAAATGCTACATACAAATCCATTTGCTTTTCTGATGATTTCTCACACACATTCTTCAAAGCAAACACCTAATCCACACATCCTTTACCACTTTTGAAACGACACTGCTCTTCCCCAATCTGACGCTCAGTACATGCCTTTACCCTCTCAATCAAAATCCTACAATATAATTTCCTAGGAAGACTCAACAAAGTTATACCTCAGTATTTGAGCAGTCGCTTTTATCCCCTTTGCCATTGTACAATGGCACTATGCAAGCATTCCGCCAATCCTCAGGCACCTCACCATGATGCATACATATGTTGAATAACCTTAAAAACCAGTCAACAATAGAATCACCCACCTTTTTGATAAATTCCACTGCAATGCCATCCAAACCCGCTACCTTGCCGGCTTTCATTTTTCTCAAAGCTTTTACTACCTCTTCTCTGTTTACTAAATCATTTTCCCTAACTCTCTCACTTTGCACACCATCTTGACCAAAACACCCTATATCTGCCAATCTATCATCAAACACATTCAAAATACCGTCAAAATACTCACTCCATCTCCTTCTCACATCACCACTACCTGTTATCACCTCCCCATTAGCCCCCTTCACTGATGTTCCCATTTGTTCCTTTGTCTTACGCACTTTATTTATCTCCTTCCAAAGCATCTTTTTATTCTCCCTAAAATTCAGTGATACTCTCTCACCCCAATTCTCATTTGCCCTCTTTTTCACATCTTACACCTTTCTCTTGACCTCCTGCCTCTTTCATTTATACATCTCCCACTCATTTGCATTTTTTCCCCGCAAAAATCGTCCAAATGCCTCTCACTTCTCTTTCACTAATAATATTACTTCTTCATCCCACGACTCACTACCCTTTCTAATCTGCCCACCTCCCACGCTTCTCATTCCACAAGAATATTTTGCGCCAGCCATCACTGCTCCCTAAGTACATTCCATTCCTCCTCCACTCCCCTTACGTCCTTTGTTCTCACCTTTTTCCATTCTGTACTCAGGCTCTCAAACAAGTTTCCTTCCCAAACTCACTTACTCTCACTACTCCTTTTACCCCAACATTCTCTCATCTTTTCTGAAGACCTTTAATAAATCTTCACCTTCGCCTCCACAAGAAGATGATCCGACATCCCTCCAGTTGCACCTCTCAGCATATCAACATCCAAAGGTCTCTTTCGCGCGACTATCAATTAACACGTAATCCAATAACGGTCCCCGGTCATTTCTCCTACTTATATACGTATACTTATGTATATCACTCTCTTTAAACCAGGTACTCCCTAGGGATAGGGGAGAAGGAATACTTCCCACGCATTCCTCACGTGTCGTAGAAGGCGACTAAAGGGAACGGGAACGGGGAGCTGGAAACCCTTCCCTTCGTGTACTTTAACTTTCTAAAAGGGGAAACAGAAGGAGTCACACAGGGAGTGCTCATCCTCATCGAAGGCTCACATTGGGGTGTCTAAATGTGTGTAAATGTAACTAAGATGAGTAAAAAGGAGAGGTAGGGAAAAATGTTTGAGGAAAGGAACCTGGAGTTTTTGGCTCTGAGTGAAACAAAGCTCAAGTGTAAAGGGGAAGAGTGGTTTGGGAATGTCTTGGAAGTAAAGTCAGGGGTTAGTGAGAGGACAAGAGCAATGGAAGGAGTAGCGCTACTCCTAAAGCAGGAGTGATGGGAATATGTGATAGAGTGTAATAAAATAAACTCTAGTTTGATATGGAAAAAATTGAAAGTTGATACAGAGAGATGGGTGATTATTGGTGTATATGGATCTAGGCAAGAAAAGAAAGATCATGAGAGGCAATTGTTTTGGGAGCAGCTGCGTTAGTGTGTTAGTAGTTTCGATGCACGAGACCAAGTTATAGTGAGGGGTGATTTGAATGAAAAGGTTAGTAAAGTGGCAGTTGAGGGAATAATTGGTGTACAGGGGGTGTTCAGTGTTGTAAATAGAAATGGGGAAGAGATTGTAGATTTATGTGCTGAAAAAGGACTGGTGATTGGGAATATATATATACATATATATATATATATATATATATATATATATATATATATATATATATATATATATATATATATATATATATATATATATATATATATATATATATATATATATATATATATATCTTTTTTTTTTCTTTTAAAACTATTCGCCATTTCCCGCATTAGCGGGGTAGCGTTAAGAACAGAGGACTGGGCCTTTGAGGGAATACCCTCACTTGGCCCAATTCTCTGTTCCTTCTTTTGGAAAATTAAAAAAAAACGAGAGGGAGGA
>NC_092225.1:39517629-39614450 GCF_036320965.1 Panulirus ornatus
TATATATATATATATATATATATATATATATATATATATATATATAGATAGATAGATAGATAGATAGATAGATAGATAGATACATACATAGATATTTTGGAAAGGATCACAATTTTGAGTGTGATCAAGATATTCCTATAAGCATACGGAAAAAGCAGAACACAAGATCCCAAGTGCACCCCCGCGCAATAATCACATCATCAGGTGAGACACAAGGGAGAAATGGAAGTCAGTTGATATACATCGAAGGGACGAAGCTAGGATGCCATTTGGTATATATGTGATTGCACAAAACATATAACGAGCGTTCATAAACTTATTAAACTTTTATCAAGAATAAAGTTATCTAATTTGTATAGACCAGCACTAATATTAAGATTATAATTCTTTGTGTATTCAATAATAGAAGATTCAATGATATTTCTATTACCAAGAGAAAATCATATGTTCGTATTTCCCTTTACTATGCAGCTGTCTGTTCGACCATTTGACCAATTCCAAAACATTACTTTAAAGAAAAACATTGAATTAAAGAAACTTGAAATGGAGGAGGCTTTTCGCATAACAAGAGAGAAGAAACGCGCCTTTCAAATGCCAATACCAACATACTGGAAGAACCGGATGTTGGACTATTGCTATGATAGGTTAAGGAAAGAAGGCAATAGTCTACAAATGACATTAAATTGTAAGCTGGATTATCTTATTAAAAGCAGCGACTGGATCAAGAACACAAATCCATCTTTTGGGATAAACCTGTGTAATAAACAACTAGATAAGGATTTCTTGTGTGCATTAGGCTATGGTTTAAGTTTTGTGTGCTCTAACAGGAAAGCCAGCTGTGTTGATGTCACAAATTCTTTTTGTAATCAAGAGAAATACACTAATTTAAGTAATGATGAAATTAATATCTGTAAGGGTTTAGTGTATGCCAGTTTGTCAAAATCAGTGGAACCTAATTGCCCTAAAAGATTTATAAGAGCTATTAACACCTTAAAAAAAGACAAGGATATACATATTACTAAAGCAGATAAGGCAAACATTGTTGTGATTTTAGACAAAAGTGACTATTTATCTAAAATGAATGATCTTTTAAATGATGACACAACATGTTCTAAACTTAGAAAAAATCCCTTAGTAGCAGTTAATTCTCACTTCAATAAAGAAATAAAGTTGTTCTTGAGAGGTAATAGTTCTGTCATCAAAAGTATGGCGTCTTTCTCCCCTTCATTGACATATATGTATGAACTTATCAAAACACATAAACAGAATATTCCAACAAGACCTATAATGAGTTCAGTAGGCTCAATCACATATAAACCGTCAAAATGGTTAGTTTCTTTACTAAGCCCTTTAGTGAGTTAGGTAGCAAATTCTAATATCATGAACAATGTAGATTCAGTCAACAAGCTAAACAATATCAATGTTAATTTTGATTTCAAACTACTTAGCTTTGATGTTTCCTCATTTTTCATTAAAGTTTCAGTTGATGACCTTTTAGAATATTTATTTGATGTCTTGGATGATATTCATTCACCTGTTTCAAAGTCTGTTTTCATAGAACTGATAAAATTGAGTATAAAAGACTGTGTATTTGAATGCAATGGAGTTTATATGCTCAAAAATTTTGCATGGCAATGGGCAAACTTCTTTCACCTGTACTAAGTAATCTTTATGTGGAATTTTTTGAAACAAAATTACTAAGGGATATCTTACCTTCTAATGCAATATGGTTTAGGTAGATTATGTTCTTTGTGTTAGGCCAACAAATGAAAATTTACAAATATTTCTCCCCCTACTTAACAATTTAGTACCTTCCATCAAATTTACTGTAGAAAATGAAAATAATGGTATGTTACCATTTGAAGATTGCATGATCCATAGGCAAGGAAACAAGTTTAAATTTAGCATATACAGAAAACCTACCGATGTATACTCATATATCCATTATTGCTCATCCCAACATGAGAGTTGAATTATGATCATTTCAATCTATGTTCCTTAGGGCATTGCGTATTTGTAGTCCAGTTTATTGATGATCAGTTTGAGAAAATATATTCTATTGAATCTAAGTTAAAGTACCCTAGATCTTTCATTGATAAATTCCCTAAGTTAGCAAAGAAATCATTTTATAGAATTGAGGCCAAACCTCCCATTGACACCAAGAAACTTTTAATTCTCCCTTTTAATAGTACCTGCATTTTACTTCCATTGTTGCTCATATCCTTTAATGCAAATGTTGCCATTAGCAACAATAATACTATAAAGAATATCTTAATCAGGAATTCACCAGAAAATTCTTTTGGATGCATCTATAAAGTGCCATGTGGCAAATGTGATAAATCTTATGTTGGGCAGACTGGTAAGGATCTATCTGTTAGACTTAAGCAACATGAATAGAATATAATAAATGCCTTCTTTAATCACGTTAAGAACTATGATCGTTGTATTGACTGGACTAATGCTACCTCAGTTATTAACTCTAACTCTATTACCATGAGAAATATTATTGAATTTCCTATTACTAAATACACAAATAATTACAGTCTTGATATTAGTGATGGTCTGTACAAATTAGATAACTTTATTGTTGATAAAATCTGTGAAATGAAAAGTTTATGAACGCTCGTTGTATGTCTTGGACAACCGTATATTTACCAAATGGCGTCATAGCTTCGTTTCTTCGATGTATATCAACTGACTTATATTTTTCTCTTGTATCTCCCCTGATGATGTGATTATCACAAGAAAGTGCACTTGGGAACTTATCGTGTTTCATTTTCCTCGTGGACTCATAGGAATATCTTGATCATGAGCAAAATTGTGATACTTTCCAATACATATATATACATATATATATATATAAACATATATATTTATATATGTATATATATATATATATATATATATATATATATATATATATATATATATATATATATATATATATATATATATATATATATATATGTATATATATATATATATATATTTTTTTTTTTTTTTTTTTATACTTTGTCGCTGTCTCCCGCGTTTGCGAGGTAGCGCAAGGAAACAGACGAAAGAAATGGCCCAACCCCCCCCATACACATGTACATACACACGTCCACACACGCAAATATACATACCTACACAGCTTTCCATGGTTTACCCCAGACGCTTCTTTCAAACTGTTCGCCATTTCCCGCATTAGCGAGGTAGCGTTAAGAACAGAGGACTGGGCCTTTGAGGGAATACCCTCACCTGGCCCAATTCTCTGTTCCTTCTTTTGGAAAACTAAAAAAAAAACGAGAGGGGAGGATTTCCAGCCCCCCGCTCCCTCCCCTTTTAGTCGCCTTTTACGACACGCAGGGAATACGTGGGAAGTATTCTTTGTCCCCTATCCCCAGGGAAAATATATATATATATATATATATATATATATATATATATATATGTATATATATATATATATATATATATATATATATATATATATATATATATATATATATATATAATATATATATATATATATATATATATATATATATATATATATATATATATATATATATATACATATATATATTTATATATATATATATATATATATATATATATATATATATATATATATATATATATATATATATATATATATATATATATATATATATATATATATATATATATATATATATATATATATATATGTATATATTCATTTATTCATTTATTTATTTATTTTGCTTTTTCGCTGTCTCCCGCGTTAGGGAGGTAGCGCAAGGAAACAGACGAAAGAATGGCCAAACCAACCAACATAAACATGTATATACATACACGTCCACGCACGCAAATATACATACCTATACATTTCAACGTTATCCCTGGGGTTAGGGGAATAAGAATACTTCCCACGTATTCCCTGCGTGTCGTAGAAGGCGACTAAAAGGGGAGGGAGCGGGGGGCTGGAAATCTTCCCCTCTCGTTTTTTTTTTAATTTTCCAAAAGAAGGAACAGAGGGGGCCAGGTGAGGATATTCCAAAAAAGGCCCAGTCCTCTGTTCTTAACGCTACCTCGCCAACGCGGGAAATGGCGAATAGTTTAAAAAAAAAAAAATTTCAACGTATACATATATATACATACACAGACATATACATATATACACATGCACACAATTCAATTCATACTGTCTGCCTTTATTCATTCTCATCGCCACACCGCCACACATGAAATAACAACTCCCTTCCCCAAATGTGCGTGAGGTAGCGCTAGGAAAAGACAACGAAGGCCCCATTCGTTCACATTCAGTCTCTAGCTGTCATGTATAATGCACTGAAACCACAACTATCTTTCCAAATCCAGGCCCCAGAACTTTCCATGGTTTACCCCAGACACCTCACACGCCCTGGTACAATCTATTGACAGCACGTCGACCCCGGTATACCACATCGTTCCAATTCACTCTATTCCTTGCCCGCCTTTCACCCTCCTGCATATTCAGGCCCCGAACACTCAAAATCTTTTTCACTCCAACTTTCCACCTCCAATTTTGTCTCCCACTTCTCGTTCCCTCCATCTCTGACACATATATCCTCTTGGTCAATCTTTCCTCACTCATTCTTTCCATGTGATCAAACCATTTCAAAACACGCTCCTCTGCTCTCTCAACCACACTGTTTTTACTACTACACATCTCTCTTACCCTTTTATTACTTAGTCGATCAAACCACCTCACACCACACATTGTCCTCAAACATCTCATTTCCAGCACATGCACCCTCCTCCGCAGAACTCTATCTATAGCCCACTCCTTGCAACTATATAACCTTGTTTGAACCACTATTCCTTCAAATATACCTATTTTTGCTTTCCGAGATAATGTTCTCGACTTCCACACGTTCTTCAACGCTCCCAGAACTATCGCCCTTTCCCCCACCCTATGATTCACCTCCGCTTCCATGGTTCCATCCGCTGCCAAATCCTCTCACAGATATCTAAAACACTTCAGTTTCTTCATTTTTTATCCATTCAAATTTACCTCCCAATTGACTTGTCCCTCAACCCTACTGTACCTAATAACCTTGCTCTTTTTACATTTACTCTTAACTTTCTTCTTTCACACACTTTACCAAACTCAGTCACCAGCTTCTCCAATTTTTCAGACGAATCAGCCACCAGCGATGTATCATCAGCGAACAACAACTGACTCGCTTCCCAAGCTCTCTCATCCACAACAGACTTCATACTTGCCCCTCTTTCGAAAACTCTTGCATTCACTTCCCTAACAACCGCATTATTAAACAAATTAAACAACCATGGAGACATCACACACCCCTACCGTGATACAATATTCACTGAGAGCCAATAACTTTCCTCTCTTCCTACACGTTCACATGCGTTACATCCTCGATAAAAACTTTTCACTGCTTCTAACAACTTGCCTCCCCACACCATATATTGTTAATATCTTCCACAGAGCATCTCTATCAACTCTATCATATGCCTTCTCCAGATCCGTAGATGCTACATACAAATTCATTTGCTTTTCTGCGTATTTTTCACATAAATTCTTCAAAGTAAACACCTGATCCACACATCCTCTACCACTTCTGAAAACACAATGCTCTTCCCTAATCTGAAGCTCTGGACATGCGTTCACTCTCTTAATCAGTGCCCTCCCATATAATTTCCCAGGAAGACTCAACAAACTTATACCTCTGTAATATGAGCACTCACTTTCTCTCCTTTGCCTTAGTACAATTGCATTGTGGAAGCATTCCGCCAATCCTCAGGCACCTTACCATAAGTCATACATACATTAAATAACCTTTCCAACCAGTCAACGATATAGTCACCCGCTATTTTGACAAATTTCACTGCGATACCCACCAAACCCGCTGCCTTGCTGGGTTTCTTCTTCTGCGAAGCTTTCACTACCACATCTCTTTTCACCAATTCATTCTCCCTAACCCTCTCACTTTGCACACCACATCGACCAAAACACCATTGATCTGCCACTCTATCATCATACAAATTCAAGAAACCTTCAAAATGCTTCCTCCATCTCCTCACATCACCACTACTTATCACCTTCCCATTTGCGCCCTTCACTGAAGTTTCCATTTTTCCTTTGTCTTACGCACTTTATTTACCTACTTCCAAAACATCTTTTAATTCTCCCTAAAATTTGATGATTCTCTCTCTCACACCACCTCTCATATGCCATCTTTTTCCCCTCTTGCACCTTTCTCTTAACATCCTGCCTCTTTCTTTTATACATCGCCTAGTCATTTGCATTATTTCCCTGCAAAAATCGTCCAAATGCCTCTCTCTTTTCTTTCACTAATAATCTTACTTCCTCATCCCATCACTCACTACCCTTTCTAATCTACCCAACTACCACGCTTCTCATGTCACAAGCATCTTTTACACAAGCCATCACTGCTTCCATAAATACATCATATTCCTCCCCCACTCCCCTTACCTCCTTTGTTCCCACCATTTTCCATTCTGTAGTCAGTCTTTCCTGGTACTTCCTCAAACAAGTCTCCTACCCAAGCTCACTCACTCTTACTACTCTCTTTACCCCAACATTCCCTCTTCTTTTCTGAAAACCCCTACAAATCTTCACCTTCGACTCCACAAGATAATGATAAGACATCCATCCAGTTGCACCTCTCAGCACATTAACATCCAAAAGTCTCTCTTTCACGCACCTATCAATTAAGACGTAATCCAATAACGCTCTCTGGCCATCTCTCCTACTTACATACGTATACTTATGTATATCTTGCTTTTTAAACCAGGTATTCCCAATCACCAGTCCTTTTTCAGCACATAAATCTACAACTACATATATCTATCTATCTATCTATCTATCTATCTATATATCTATCTATCTATATATATATATATATATATATATATATATATATATATATATATATATATATATATATATATATATATATATATATATATATATATATATATATATATATATATTTTTTTTTTTTTTTTTTTTTTTTATACTTTGTCGCTGTCTCCCGCGTTTGCGAGGTAGCGCAAGGAAACAGACGAAAGAAATGGCCCAACCCCCCCCCCCCCCCATACACATGTACATACACACGTCCACACACGCAAATATACATACCTACACAGCTTTCCATGGTTTACCCCAGACGCTTCACATGCCTTGATTCAATCCACTGACAGCACGTCAACCCCTGTATACCACATGGCTCCAATTCACTCTATTCCTTGCCCTCCTTTCACCCTCCTGCATGTTCAGGCCCCGATCACACAAAATCTTTTTCACTCCATCTTTCCACCTCCAATTTGGTCTCCCTCTTCTCCTCGTTCCCTCCACCTCCGACACATATATCCTCTTGGTCAATCTTTCCTCACTCATTCTCTCCATGTGCCCAAACCATTTCAAAACACCCTCTTCTGCTCTCTCAACCACGCTCTTTTTATTTCCACACATCTCTCTTACCCTTACGTTACTTACTCGATCAAACCACCTCACACCACACATTGTCCTCAAACATCTCATTTCCAGCACATCCATCCTCCTGCGCACATCTCTATCCATAGCCCACGCCTCGCAACCATACAACATTGTTGGAACCACTATTCCTTCAAACATACCCATTTTTGCTTTCCGAGATAATGTTCTCGACTTCCACACATTTTTCAAGGCTCCCAAAATTTTCGCCCCCTCCCCCACCCTATGATCCACTTCCGCTTCCATGGTTCCATCCGCTGCCAGATCCACTCCCAGATATCTAAAACACTTCACTTCCTCCAGTTTTCCTCCATTCAAACTCACCTCCCAATTGACTTGACCCTCACCCCTACTGTACCTAATAACCTTGCTCTTATTCCCATTTACTCTTAACTTTCTTCTTCCACACACTTTACCAAACTCAGTCACCAGCTTCTGCAGTTTCTCACATGAATCAGCCACCAGTGCTGTATCATCAGCGAACAACAACTGACTCACTTCCCAAGCTCTCTCATCCCCAACAGACTTCATACTTGCCCCTCTTTCCAGGACTCTTGCATTTACCTCCCTAACAACCCCATCCATAAACAAATTAAACAACCATGGAGACATCACACACCCCTGCCGCAAACCTACATTCACTGAGAACCAATCACTTTCCTCTCTTCCTACACGTACACATGCCTTACATCCTCGATAAAAACTTTTCACTGCTTCTAACAACTTGCCTCCCACACCATATATATATATATATATATATATATATATATATATATATATATATATATATATATATATATATATATATCTATATATATATATATATATATATATATATATATATATATATATATATATATATATATATATATATATATATATATACATATATATATATATATATATATATATATATATATATATATATATATATATATATATATATATATATATATATATATATATATATATATATATATATATATATATATATATATATATATATGTATATATATATATATATATATATATATATATATATATATATATATATATATATATATATATATATATATATATATATATATATATATATATATATATTATCTTTTCCTTTCTTTTCTTTCAAACTATTCGCCATTTCCCGGATTAGCAAGGTAGCGTTAAGAACAGGGGGCTAGGCCTTTGAGGGAATATCCTCAACTGACCCCCTTCCCTGCTCCTTCTTTTGGAAAATTAAAAAAAAAAACAAGAGGAGAGGATTTCCAGCTCACCGCTCCCTCCCCTTTTAGTCGCCTTCTACGACACGCAGGGAATAAGTGGGAAGTATTCTTTCTCCCCTATCCCCAGGGACACCAAACAGGTGACTGTGGCAGCATCAAAATACGTATATATATATATATATATATGTATATATATATATATATATATATATATATATATATATATATATATATATATATATATATATATATATATATATATATATATATATATATATATATATATATTCATATATTAAATTACAGAGGTATAAGTTTGTTGAGTATTCCTGGTAAATCATATGGGAGGGTATTGATTGAGAGGGTGAAGGCATGTACAGAGCATCAGATTGGGGAAGAGCAGTGTGGTTTCAGAAGTGGTAGAGGATGTGTGGATCAGGTGTTTCCTTTGAAGAATGTATGTGAGAAATACTTAGAAAAGCAAATGGATTTGTATGTAGCATTTATGGATCTGGAGAAGGCATATGATAGAGTTGATAGAGATGCTCTGTGGAAGCTATTAAGAATATATGGTGTGGGAGGAAAGCTGTTAGAGGCAGTGAAAAGTTTTTATCGAGGATGTAAGGCATGTGTACGTGTAGGAAGAGAGGAAAGTGATTGGTTCTCAGTGAATGTAGGTTTGCGGCAGGGGTGTGTGGTGTCTCCATGGTTGTTTAATTTGTTTATGGATGGGGTTGTTAGGGAGGTAAATGCAAGAGTTTTGGAAAGAGGGGCAAGTATGAAGTCTGTTGGGGATGAGAGAGCTTGGGAAGTGAGTCAGTTGTTGTTCGCTGACGATACAGCGCTGGTGGCTGATTCATGTGAGAAACTGCAGAAGCTGGTGACTGAGTTTGGTAAAGTCTGTTGAAGAAGAAAGATAAGAGTAAATGTGAATAAGAGCAAGGTTATTAGGTACAGTAGGGTTGAGGGTCAAGTCAATTGGGAGGTGAGTTTGAATGGAGAAAAACTGGAGGAAGTGAAGTGTTTTAGATATCTGGGAGTGGATCTGGCAGCGGATGGAACCATGGAAGCGGAAGTGGATCATAGGGTGGAGGAGGAGGCAAAAATTCTGGGGGCCTTGAAGAATGTGTGGAAGTCGAGAACATTATCTCGGAAAGCAAAAATGGGTATGTTTGAAGGAATAGTGGTTCCAGCAATGTTGTATGGTTGCGAGGCGTGGGCAATGGATAGAGTTGTGCGCAGGAGGATGGATGTGCTGGAAATGAGATGTTTGAGGACAATGTGTGGTGTGAGGTGGTTTGATCGAGTGAGTAACGTAAGGGTAAGAGAGATGTGTGGAAATAAAAAGAGCGTGGTTGAGAGAGCAGAAGAGGGTGTTTTGAAGTGGTTTGGGCACATGGAGAGGATGAGTGAGGAAAGATTGACCAAGAGGATATATGTGTCAGAGGTGGAGGGAACAAGGAGAAGAGGGAGACCAAATTGGAGGTGGAAAGATGGAGTGAAAAAGATTTTCTGTGATCGGGGCCTGAACATGTAGGAGGGTGAAAGGAGGGCAAGGAATAGAGTGAATTGGAGCGATGTGGTATACCGGGGTTGACGTGCTGTCAGTGGATTGAATCAAGGCATGTGAAGCGTCTGGGGTAAGCCATGGAAAGCTGTGTAGGTATGTATATTTGCGTGTGTGGACGTATGTATATACATGTGTATGGGGGGGGTTGGGCCATTTCTTTCGTCTGTTTCCTTGCGCTACCTCGCAAACGCGGGTGACAGCGACAAAGTATAATAAAAAATATAAAATAATATATATATATATATATATATATATATATATATATATATATATATATATATATATATATATATACCTGGGGATAGGGGATTAAGAATACTTCCCACGTATTCCCTGCGTGTCGTAGAAGGCGACTAAAAGGGGAGGGAGCGGGGGCTGGAAATCCTCCCCTCTCATTTATTTTATTTTTTTTTTTTTTCCCAAAAGAAGGAACAGAGAATTGGGCCAGGTGAGGGTATTCCCTCAAAGGCCCAGTCCTCTGTTCTTAATGCTACCTCGCTAACGCGGGAAATGGCGAATAGTTTAAAAGAAAAAAAGATATATATGCATATATATATATATATATATATATATATATATATATATATATATATATATATATATATATATATATATATATTATATATATATATATATATATATATATATATATATATATATATATATATACATATATATATATATATGTATATATCTATATATCTATATATCTATATATATATAGTTATATATATATATAGTTATACATATATATATATATATATATATATATATATATATATATATATATATATATATATATATATATATATATATATATATATATATATATATATATATATATATATATATATATATATATATATATATATATATATATATTTATATATATAAATATATATATATATATAAATATATATATATATATATATATATATATATATATATATATATAAATATATATATATATATATATATATATATATATATATATATATATATATATATATATGTATATATATATATATATATATATCTATATATCTATATATCTATATATGTATATATATATCTATATATCTATATATCTATATATATATATATAGTTATGTATATAGTTATATATATATATATATATATATATATATATATATATATATATATATATATATATATATATATATATATATATATATATATATAATATATAAACATATATATATATATATATATATATATATATATATATATATATATATATATATATATATATATATATATATATATATATATATATATATATATATATATATATATATATATATATATATATATATATATATATATATATATATATATATATATATATATATGTGATATATATATGTGATAGAATGTAAGAAAATAAATTCCCGATTAATATGGGTAAAATTGAAAGTTGATGGAGAGAGGTGGGTGATTATTGGTGCATATGCACCTGGGCATGAGAAGAAAGATCATGAGAGGCAAGTGTTTTGGGAGCAGCTAAATGAGTGTGTTAGCGGTTTTGATGCACGAGACCGGGTTATAGTGATGGGTGATTTGAATGCAAAGGTGAGTAATGTGGCAGTTGAGGGAATAATTGGTATGCATGGGGTGTTCAGTGTTGTAAATGGAAATGGTGAAGAGCTTGTAGATTTATGTGCTGAAAAAGGACTGATGATTGGGAATACCTGGTTTAAAAAGCGAGATATACATAAGTATACTTATGTAAGTAGGAGAGATGGCCAGAGAGCGTTATTGGATTACGTGTTAATTGACAGGCGTGCGAAAGAGAGACTTTTGGATGTCAATGTGCTGAGAGGTGCAACTGGAGGGATGTCTGATCATTATCTTGTGGAGGCTAAGGTGAAGATTAGTATGGGTTTTCAGAAAAGAGGAGTGAATGTTGGGGTGAAGAAGGTGGTGAGAGTAAGTGAGCTTGGGAAGGAGACCTGTGTGAGAAGTATCAGGAGAGACTGTGTACAGAATGGAAAAAGGTGAGAACAATGGAAGTAAGGGGAGTGGGGGAGGAATGGGATGTATTTAGGGAATCAGTGATGGATTGCGCAAAAGATGCTTGTGGCATGAGAAGAGTGGGAGGTGGGCTGTTTAGAAAGGGTAGTGAGTGGTGGGATGAAGAAGTAAGAGTATTAGTGAAAGAGAAGAGAGAGGCATTTGGACGATTTTTGCAGGGAAAAAATGCAATTGAGTGGGAGAAGTATAAAAGAAAGAGACAGGAGGTCAAGAGAAAGGTGCAAGAGGTGAAAAAAAGGGCAAATGAGAGTTGGGGTGAGAGACTATCAGTAAATTTTAGGGAGAATAAAAAGATGTTCTGGAAGGAGGTAAATAGGGTGCGTAAGACAAGGGAGCAAATGGGAACTTCAGTGAAGGGCGTAAATGGGGAGGTGATAACAAGTAGTGGTGATGTGAGAAGGAGATGGAATGAGTATTTTGAAGGTTTGTTGAATGTGTCTGATGACAGAGTGGCAGATATAGGGTGTTTTGGTCGAGGTGGTGTGCAAAGTGAGAGGGTTAGGGAAAATGATTTGGTAAACAGAGAAGAGGTAGTAAAAGCTTTGCGGAAGATGAAAGCCGGCAAGGCAGCAGGTTTGGATGGTATTGCAGTGGAATTTATTAAAAAAGGGGGTGACTGTATTGTTGACTGGTTGGTAAGGTTATTTAATGTATGTATGACTCATGGTGAGGTGCCTGAGGATTGGCGGAATGCGTGCATAGTGCCATTGTACAAAGGCAAAGGGGATAAGAGTGAGTGCTCAAATTACAGAGGTATAAGTTTGTTGAGTATTCCTGGTAAATTATATGGGAGGGTATTGATTGAGAGGGTGAAGGCATGTACAGAGCATCAGATTGGGGAAGAGCAGTGTGGTTTCAGAAGTGGTAGAGGATGTGTGGATCAGGTGTTTGCTTTGAAGAATGTATGTGAGAAATACTTAGAAAAGCAAATGGATTTGTATGTAGCATTTATGGATCTGGAGAAGGCATATGATAGAGTTGATAGAGATGCTCTGTGGAAGGTATTAAGAATATATGGTGTGGGAGGCAAGTTGTTAGAAGCAGTGAAAAGTTTTTATCGAGGATGTAAGGCATGTGTACGTGTAGGAAGAGAGGAAAGTGATTGGTTCTCAGTGAATGTAGGTTTGCGGCAGGGGTGTGTGATGTCTCCATGGTTGTTTAATTTGTTTATGGATGGGGTTGTTAGGGAGGTAAATGCAAGAGTCTTGGAAAGAGGGGCAAGTATGAAGTCTGTTGGGGATGAGAGAGCTTGGGAAGTGAGTCAGTTGTTGTTCGCTGATGATACAGCGCTGGTGGCTGATTCATGTGAGAAACTGCAGAAGCTGGTGACTGAGTTTGGTAAAGTGTGTGGAAGAAGAAAGTTAAGAGTAAATGTGAATAAGAGCAAGGTTATTAGGTACAGTAGGGTTGAGGGTCAAGTCAATTGGGAGGTGAGTTTGAATGGAGAAAAACTGGAGGAAGTGAAGTGTTTTAGATATCTGGGAGTGGATCTGTCAGCGGATGGAACCATGGAAGCGGAAGTGGATCATAGGGTGGGGGAGGGGGCGAAAATTTTGGGAGCCTTGAAAAATGTGTGGAAGTCGAGAACATTATCTCGGAAAGCAAAAATGGGTATGTTTGAAGGAATAGTGGTTCCAACAATGTTGTATGGTTGCGAGGCGTGGGCTATGGATAGAGTTGTGCGCAGGAGGATGGATGTGCTGGAAATGAGATGTTTGAGGACAATGTGTGGTGTGAGGTGGTTTGATCGAGTAAGTAACGTAAGGGTAAGAGAGATGTGTGGAAATAAAAAGAGCGTGGTTGAGAGAGCAGAAGAGGGTGTTTTGAAATGGTTTGGGCACATGGAGAGAATGAGTGAGGAAAGATTGACCAAGAGGATATATGTGTCGGAGGTGGAGGGAACGAGGAGAAGAGGGAGACCAAATTGGAGGTGGAAAGATGGAGTGAAAAGGATTTTGTGTGATCGGGGCCTGAACATGCAGGAGGGTGAAAGGAGGGCAAGGAATAGAGTGAATTGGAGCGATGTGGTATACAGGGGTTGACGTGCTGTCAGTGGATTGAATCAAGGCATGTGAAGCGTCCGGGGTAAACCATGGAAAGCTGTGTAGGTATGTATATTTGCGTGTGTGGACGTGTGTATGTACATGTGTATGGGGGGGGGGGGTTGGGCCATTTCTTTCGTCTGTTTCCTTGCGCTACCTCGCAAACGCGGGAGACAGCGACAAAGTATAAAAAAAAAAAAAAAAAATATATATATACTCAACAAACTTATACCTCTGTAATTTGAGCACTCACTCTTATCCCCTTTTGCCTTTGAACAATGGCACTATGCACGCATTCCGCCAATCCTCAGTCACCTTACCATGAGTCATACATACATAATCTTACCAACCACTCAATAATACAGTCACCCCCTTTTTTAATAAATTCCACCGCAATACCTTCCAAACCTGCTGCCTTGCCGGCTTTCATCTTCCGCAAAGCTTTTACTACCTCTTCTCTGTTTACTAAATCATTTTCCCTAACCCTCTCACTTTGCACACCACAGCGACCAAAACACCCTATATCTGCCACTTCATCATCAAACACATTCAAAAAACCTTCAAAATACTCACTCCATCTCCTTCTCACATCACCACTACTTGTTATCACCTCCCCATTTGCGCCCTTCACTGAAGTTCCCATTTGCTCCCTTGTCTTACGCACTATATTTACCTCCTTCCAGAACATATTTTTATTCTCCCTAAAATTTAATGATACTCTCTCACCCCAACTCTCATTTGCCCTCTTTTTCATCTCTTGCAAATTTCTCTTGACCTCCTGTCTCTTTCTTTTGAACATCTCCGACTCAGTTGCATTTTTCCCCTGCAAAAATCGTCCAAATGCCTCTCTCTTCTCTTTCACTAATAATCTTACTTCTTCATCCCACCACTCACAACCCTTTCTAATCAACTCACCTTCCACTCTTCTCATGCTACAAGCATCTTTTACGCAATCCATCAATGATTCCCTAAATACATCCCATTCCTCCCACACTCCCCTTACTTCCATTGTTTTCACCTTTTTCCATTCTGTACTCAGTCACTCCTGGTACTTCCTCACACAAGTCTCCTTCCCAAGCTCACTTACTCTCACCACCCTCTTCACCCCAACATTCACTCTTCTTTTCTGAAAACCCATACAAATCTTCGCCTTAGCCTCCACAAGATAATGATCAGACATCCCTCCAGTTGCACCTCTCAGCACATTAACATCGAAAAGTCTCTCTTTCGCGCGCCTGTCAATTAACACGTAATCCAATAACGCTCTCTGGCCATCTCTCCTACTTACATACGTATACTTATGTATATCTCGCTTTTTAAACCAGGTATTCCCAATCACCAAACCTTTTTCAGCACATAAATCTACAAACTCTTCACCATTTCCATTTACAACACTGAACGCCCCATGTATACCAATTATTCCCTCAACTGCCAAATTACTCACCTTTGCATTCAAATCACCCATCACTATAACCCGGTCTCGTGCATCAAAACCACTAACACACTCAATCAGCTGCTCCCAAAACACTTGCCTCTCATGATCTTTCTTCTCATGCCCAGGTGCATATGCACCAATAATCACCCATCTCTCTCCATCAACTTTAAGTTTTACACATATTAATCGAGAATTTACTTTCTTACACTCTATCACATACTCCCACAACTCCTGTTTCAGGAGTACTGCTACGCCTTCACTTGCTCTTGTCCTTTCACTAACCCAGGACTTTACTCCCCAGACATTCCCAAACCACTCTTCCCCTTTACCCTTGAGCTTCGTTTCACTCAGAGCCAAAACATCCAGGTTCCTTTCCTCAAACACACTACCTATCTCTCCTTTCTTCACATCTTGGTTACATCCACACACATTTAGACACATCAGTATTCCTGGTAAATTATATGGGAAGGTATTGATTGAGAGGGTTAAGGCATGTACAGAGCATCAGATTGGGGAAGAGCAGTGTGGTTTCAGAAGTGGTAGAGGATGTGTGGATCAGGTGTTTGCTTTGAAGAATGTATGTGAGAAATACTTAGAAAAGCAAATGGATTTGTATGTAGCATTTATGGATCTGGAGAAGGCATATGATAGAGTTGATAGAGATGCTCTGTGGAAGGTATTAAGAATATATGGTGTGGGAGGAAAGCCGTTTGAAGCAGTGAAAAGTTTTTATCGAGGATGTAAGGCATGTGTACGTGTAGGAAGAGAGGAAAGTGATTGGTTCTCAGTGAATGTAGGTTTCCGGCAGGGGTGTGTGATGTCTCCATGGTTGTGTAATTTGTTTATGGATGGGGTTGTTAGGGAGGTAAATGCAAGAGTTTTGGAAAGAGGGGCAAGTATGAAGTCTGTTCGGGATGAGAGAGCTTGGGAAGTGAGTCAGTTGTTGTTCGCTGACGATACAGCGCTGGTGGCTGATTGATGTGAGAAACTGCAGAAGCTGGTGACTGAGTTTGGTAAAGTCTGTGGAAGAAGAAAGTTAAGAGTAAATGTGAATAAGAGCAAGGTAATTAGGTACAGTAGGGTTGAGGGTCAAGTCAATTGGGAGGTAAGTTTGAATGGAGAAAAACTGGAGGAAGTGAAGTGTTTTAGATATCTGTGAGTGGATCTGGCAGCGGATGGAACCATGGAAGCGGAAGTGGATCATAGTGTGGGGGAGGAGGCGAAAATTCTGGGGGCCTTGAAGAATGTGTGGAAGTCGAGAACATTATCTCGGAAAGAAAAATGGGTATGTTTGAAGGAATAGTGGTTCCAACAATGTTGTATGGTTGCGAGGCGTGGGCTATGGATAGAGTTGTGCGCAGGAGGATGGATGTGCTGGAAATGAGATGTTTGAGGACAATGTGTGGTGTGAGGTGGTTTGATCGAGTGAGTAACGTAAGGATAAGAGAGATGTGTGGAAATAAAAAGAGCGTGGTTGAGAGAGCAGAAGAGGGTGTTTTGAAGTGGTTTGGGCACATGGAGAGGATGAGTGAGGAAAGATTGACCAAGAGGATATATGTGTCGGAGGTGGAGGGAACAAGGAGAAGAGGGAGACCAAATTGGAGGTGGAAAGATGGAGTGAAAAAGATTTTCTGTGATCGGGGCCTGAACATGCAGGAGGGTGAAAGGAGGGCAAGGAATAGAGTGAATTGGAGCGATGTGGTATACCGGGGTTGACGTGCTGTCAGTGGATTGAATCAAGGCATGTGAAGCGTCTGGGGTAAGCCATGGAAAGCTGTGTAGGTATGTATATTTGCGTGTGTGGACGTATGAATATACATGTGTATGGGGGGGGTCGGGCCATTTCTTTCGTCTGTTTCCTTGCGCTACCTCGCAAACGCGGGAGACAGCGACAAAGTATAATAAAAAATATAAAATAATATATATATACATATATATATATATATATATATATATATATATATATATATATATATATATATATATATATATATATATATATACCTGGGGATAGGGAATTAAGAATACTTCCCACGTATTCCCTGCGTGTCGTAGAAGGCGACTAAAAGGGGAGGGAGCGGGGGCTGGAAATCCTCCCCTCTCATTTATTTTTTTTCTTTTTTTTTTCCCAAAAGAAGGAACAGAGAATTGGGCCAGGTGAGGGTATTCCCTCAAAGGCCCAATCCTCTGTTCTTAATGCTACCTCGCTAACGCGGGAAATGGCGAATAGTTTAAAAGAAAAAAAGATATATATATATATATATATATGTAAGGGAGGTAAATGCAAGAGTCCTGGAAAGAGGGGCAAGTATGAAGTCTGTTGGGGATGAGAGAGCTTGGGAAGTGAGTCAGTTGTTGTTCGCTGATGATACAGCGCTGGTGGCTGATTCATGTGAGAAACTGCAGAAGCTGGTGACTGAGTTTGGTAAAGTGTGTGGAAGAAGAAAGTTGAGAGTAAATGTGAATAAGAGCAAGGTTATTAGGTACAGTAGGGGTGAGGGTCAAGTCAATTGGGAGGTGAGTTTGAATGGAGAAAAACTGGAGGAAGTGAAGTGTTTTAGATATCTGGGAGTGGATCTGTCAGCGGATGGAACCATGGAAGCGGAAGTGGATCATAGGGTGGGGGAGGGGGCGAAAATTTTGGGAGCCTTGAAAAATGTGTGGAAGTCGAGAACATTATCTCGGAAAGCAAAAATGGGTATGTTTGAGGGAATAGTGGTTCCAACAATGTTGTATGGTTGCGAGGCGTGGGCTATGGATAGAGATGTGCGCAGGAGGATGGATGTGCTGGAAATGAGATGTTTGAGGACAATGTGTGGTGTGAGGTGGTGTGATCGAGTAAGTAACGTAAGGGTAAGAGAGATGTGTGGAAATAAAAAGAGCGTGGTTGAGAGAGCAGAAGAGGGTGTTTTGAAATGGTTTGGGCACATGGAGAGAATGAGTGAGGAGAGATTGACCAAGAGGATATATGTGTCGGAGGTGGAGGGAACGAGGAGAAGAGGGAGACCAAATTGGAGGTGGAAAGATGGAGTAAAAAGGATTTTGTGTGATCGGGGCCTGAACATGCAGGAGGGTGAGGGGAGGGCAAGAAATAGAGTGAATTGGAGTCATGTGGTATACAGGGGTTGACGTGCTGTCAGTGGATTGAAGCAAGGCATGTGAAGCGTCTGGGGTGAACCATGGAAAGCTGTGTAGGTATGTATATTTGCGTGTGTGGACGTGTGTATGTACATGTGTATGGGGGGGTGTGGCCATTTCTTTCGTCTGTTTCCTTGTGCTACCTCGCAAACGCGGGAGACAGCGACAAAGTATAAAAAAAAATATATATATATATATATATATATATATATATATATATATATATATATATATATATATATATATGTATATATGTATATATCTATATATCCATATATCTATATATATATAGTTATATATATATATATATATATATATATATATATATATATATATATATATATATATATATATATGTATATATATATATATATATATATACATATTTATATATGTATATATATATATATATATATATATATATATATATATATATATATATATATATATATATATATATATATATATATATATGTATATATATATATATATATATATATATATATATATATATATATATATATATATATATATATATATATATATATATATATATATATATATATATATATATATATATATATATATATTTTTTTTTTTTTTTTTTTTTTTTATACTTTGTCGCTGTCTCCCGCGTTTGCGAGGTAGCGCAAGGAAACAGACGAAAGAAATGGCCACACCCCCCCCCCCCATACACATGTACATACACACGTCCACACACGCAAATATACATACCTACACAGCGTTCCATGGTTTACCCCAGACGCTTCACATGCCTTGATTCAATCCACTGACAGCACGTCAACCCCTGTATACCACATCGCTCCAATTCACTCTATTCCTTGCCCTCCTTTCACCCTCCTGCATGTTCAGGCCCCGATCACACAAAATCTTTTTCACTCCATCTTTCCACCTCCAATTTGGTCTCCCTCTTCTCCTCGTTCCCTCCACCTCCGACACATATATCCTCTTGGTCAATCTTTCCTCACTCATTCTCTCCATGTGCCCAAACCATTTCAAAACACCCTCTTCTGCTCTCTCAACCACGCTCTTTTTATTTCCACACATCTCTCTTACCCTTACGTTACTTACTCGATCAAACCACCTCACACCACACATTGACCTCAAACATCTCATTTCCAGCACATCCATCCTCCTGCGCACAACTCTATCCATAGCCCACGCCTCGCAACCATACAACATTGTTGGAACCACTATTCCTTCAAACATACCCATTTTTGCTTTCCGAGATAATGTTCTCGACTTCCACACATTTTTCAAGGCTCCCAAAATTTTCGCCCCCTCCCCCACCCTATGATCCACTTCCGCTTCCATGGTTCCATCCGCTGACAGATCCACTCCCAGATATCTAAAACACTTCACTTCCTCCAGTTTTTCTCCATTCAAACTCACCTCCCAATTGACTTGACCCTCAACCCTACTGTACCTAATAACCTTGCTCTTATTCACATTTACTCTTAACTTTCTTCTTCCACACACTTTACCAAACTCAGTCACCAGCTTCTGCAGTTTCTCACATGAATCAGCCACCAGCGCTGTATCATCAGCGAACAACAACTGACTCACTTCCCAAGCTCTCTCATCCCCAACAGACTTCATACTTGCCCCTCTTTCCAGGACTCTTGCATTTACCTCCCTAACAACCCCATCCATAAACAAATTAAACAACCATGGAGACATCACACACCCCTGCCGCAAACCTACATTCACTGAGAACCAATCACTTTCCTCTCTTCCTACACGTACACATGCCTTACATCCTCGATAAAAACTTTTCACTGCTTCTAACAACTTGCCTCCCACACCATATATTCTTAATACCTTCCACAGAGCATCTCTATCAACTCTATCATATGCCTTCTCCAGATCCATAAATGCTACATACAAATCCATTTGCTTTTCTAAGTATTTCTCACATACATTCTTCAAAGCAAACACCTGATCCACACATCCTCTACCACTTCTGAAACCGCACTGCTCTTCCCCAATCTGATGCTCTGTACATGCCTTCACCCTCTCAATCAATACCCTCCCATATAATTTACCAGGAATACTCAACAAACTTATACCTCTGTAATTTGAGCACTCACTCTTATCCCCTTTGCCTTTGTACAATGGCACTATGCACGCATTCCGCCAATCCTCAGGCACCTCACCATGAGTCATACATACATTAAATAACCTTACCAACCAGTCAACAATACAGTCACCCCCGTTTTTTAATAAATTCCACTGCAATACCATCCAAACCTGCTGCCTTGCCGGCTTTCATCTTCCGCAAAGCTTTTCCTACCTCTTCTCTGTTTACCAAATCATTTTCCCTAACCCTCTCACTTTGCACACCACCTCGACCAAAACACCCTATATCTGCCACTCTGTCATCAGACACATTCAACAAACCTTCAAAATACTCATTCCATCTCCTTCTCACATCACCACTACTTGTTATCACCTCCCCATTTACGCCCTTCACTGAAGTTCCCATTTGCTCCCTTGTCTTACGCACCCTATTTACCTCCGTCCAGAACATCTTTTTATTCTCCCTAAAATTTACTGATGGGCTCTCATCCCAACTCTCATTTGCCCTTTTTTCACCTCTTGCACCTTTCTCTTGACCTCCTGTCTCTTTCTTTTATACTTCTCCCACTCAATTGCATTTTTTCCCTGCAAAAATCGTCCAAATGCCTCTCTCTTCTCTTTCACTAATACTCTTACTTCTTCATCCCACCACTCACTACCCTTTCTAAACAGCCCACCTCCCACTCTTCTCATGCCACAAGCATCTTTTGCGCAATCCATCACTGATTCCCTAAATACATCCCATTCCTCCCCCACTCCCCTTACTTCCATTGTTCTCATCTTTTTCCATTCTGTACACAGTCTCTCCAGGTACTTCCCCACACAGGTCTCCTTCCCAAGCTCACTTACTCTCACCACCCTCTTCACCCCAACATTCACTCCTCTTTTCTGAAAACCCATACTAATCTTCACCTTACCCTCCACAAGATAATGATCAGACATCGCTCCAGTTGCACCTCTCAGCACATTAACATCCAAAAGTCTCTCTTTCGCGAGCCTGTCAATTAACACGTAATCCAATAACGCTCTCTGGCCATCTCTCCTACTTACATAAGTATACTTATGTATATCTCGCTTTTTAATCCAGGTATTCCCAATCATCAGTCCTTTTTCAGCACATAAATCTACAAGCTCTTCACCATTTCCATTTACAACACTGAACACCCCATGCATACCAATTATTCCCTCAACTGCCACATTACTCACCTTTGCATTCAAATCACCCATCACTATAACCCGGTCTCGTGCATCAAAACCGCTAACACACTCATTCAGCTGCTCCCAAAACACTTGCCTCTCATGATCTTTCTTCTCATGCCCAGGTGCATATGCACCAATAATCACCCACCTCTCTCCATCAACTTTCAATTTTACCCATATTAATCGAGAATTTACTTTCGTACATTCTATCACATACTCCCACAACTCCTGTTTCAGGAGTATTGCTACTCCTTCCCTTGCTCTTGTCCTCTCACTAACCCCTGACTTCACTCCCCAGACATTTCCAAACCACTCTTCCCCTTTACCCTTGAGCTTCGTTTCACTCAGAGCCTAAACATCCAGGTTCCTTTCCTCAAACATACTACCTATCTCTCCTTTTTTCTCATCTTGGTTACATCCACACACATTTAGGCACCCCACTCTGAGCCTTCGAGGAGGATGATCACTCCCCGCGTGACTCCTTCTTCTGTTTCCCATTTTAGAAAGTTATTACAAACTTATACCTCTGTAATTTGAGCACTCACTCTTATCCCCTTTTGCCTTTGAACAATGGCACTATGCACGCATTCCGCCAATCCTCAGTCACCTCACCATGAGTCATACATACATAACCTTACCAACCACTCAATAATACAGTCACCCCCTTTTTCAATAAATTCCACCGCAATACCTTCCAAACCTGCTGCCTTGCCGGCTTTCATCTTCCGCAAAGCTTTTACTACCTCTTCTCTGTTTACTAAATCATTTTCCCTAACCCTCTCACTTTGCACACCACAGCGACCAAAACACCCTATATCTGCCACTCCATCATCAAACACATTCAAAAAACCTTCAAAATACTCACTCCATCTCCTTCTCACATCACCACTACTTGTTATCACCTCCCCATTTGCGCCCTTCACTGAAGTTCCCATTTGCTCCCTTGTCTTACGCACTATATTTACCTCCTTCCAGAACATATTTTTATTCTCCCTAAAATTTAATGATACTCTCTCACCCCAACTCTCATTTGCCCTCTTTTTCACCTCTTGCAAATTTCTCTTGACCTCCTGTCTCTTTCTTTTGAACATCTCCGACTCAGTTGCATTTTTCCCCTGCAAAAATCGTCCAAATGCCTCTCTCTTCTCTTTCACTAATAATCTTACCTTCTTCATCCCACCACTCACAACCCTTTCTAATCAACTCACCTCCCACTCTTCTCATGCCACAAGCATCTTTTACGCAATCCATCAATGATTCCCTAAATACATCCCATTCCTCCCACACTCCCCTTACTTCCATTGTTTTCACCTTTTTCCATTCTGTACTCAGTCACTCCTGGTACTTCCTCACACAAGTCTCCTTCCCAAGCTCACTTACTCTCACCACCCTCTTCACCCCAACATTCACTCTTCTTTTCTGAAAACCCATACAAATCTTCACCTTAGCCTCCACAAGATAATGATCAGACATCCCTCCAGTTGCACCTCTCAGCACATTAACATCGAAAAGTCTCTCTTTCGCGCGCCTGTCAATTAACACGTAATCCAATAACGCTCTCTGGCCATCTCTCCTACTTACATACGTATACTTATGTATATCTCTCGTTTTAAACCAGGTATTCCCAATCACCAGACCTTTTTCAGCACATAAATCTACAAACTCTTCACCATTTCCATTTACAACACTGAACGCCCCATGTATACCAATTATTCCCTCAACTGCCAAATTACTCACCTTTGCATTCAAATCACCCATCACTATAACCCGGTCTCGTGCATCAAAACCACTGACACACTCAATCAGCTGCTCCCAAAACACTTGCCTCTCATGATCTTTCTTCTCATGCCCAGGTGCATATGCACCAATAATCACCCATCTCTCTCCATCAACTTTAAGTTTTACACATATTAATCGAGAATTTACGTTCTTACATTCTATCACATACTCCCACAACTCCTGTTTCAGGAGTACTGCTACGCCTTCACTTGCTCTTGTCCTTTCACTAACTTTTGTATGTATATATATGTATGTGTGTGTGTGTATATATGTGCGTATGTATGTGTATGTGTGTGTATGTGTATATGTATATATATATGTATATGTATATTATCCCTTGGGATAGGGGTGAAAGAATACTTCCCACGTATTCCTCGCGTGTCGTAGAAAGCGACTAGAGGGGACGGGAGCAGGGGGCCAGAAATCCTCCCCTCCTTGTATTAACTTTCTAAAATGGGAAACAGAAGTATATATATATATATATATATATATATATATATATATATATATATATATATATATATATATATATATATATATATATATATATATATATATATATATATATATATATATATATATATATATATATATATATATATATATATATATATATATATATTTTTTTTTTTTTTTGCTTTGTCGCTGTCTCCCGCGTTTGCGAGGTAGCGCAAGGAAACAGACGAAGAAATGGCCAAACCCACCCCCATACACATGTATATACATACGTCCACACAAGCAAAATATACATACCTACACAGCTTTCCATGGTTTACCACAGACGCTTCACATGCCCTTATTCAATCCACTGACAGCACGTCAACCCCGGTATACCACATCGATCCAATTCATTCTATTCCTTGCCCTCCTTTCACCATCCTGCATGTTCAGGACACGATCACACAAAATCTTTTTCACTCCATCTTTCCACCTCCAATTTGGTCTCCCACTTCCCCTCGTTCCCTCCACCTCCGACACATATATTCCCTTGGTGAACCTTTCCTCACTCATTCTCTCTATGTGCACAAACCATTTCAAAACACCCTCTTCTGCTCTCTCAACCACGCTCTTTTTATTTCCACACATCTCTCTTACCCTTACGTTACTTACTCGATCAAACCACCTCACAACACACATTGTCCTCAAACATCTCATTTCCAGCACATCCATCCTCCTTCGCAAAACTCTATCCATAGCCCACGTCTCGCAACCATACAACATTGTTGGAATCACTATTCCTTCAAACATACCCATTTTTGCTTTCCGAGATAATGTTCTCGACTTCCACACATTATTCAAGGCTCCCAGAATTCTCGCCCCCTCCCCCACCCTATGATCCACTTCCGCTTCCATGGTTCCATCCGCTGCTAGATCCACTATCCACGTTACTTCCTCCAGTTTCTTTCCATTCAAACTTACCTCCCAATTGACTTGACCCTCAACCCTACTGTACCTAATAACCTTGCTCTTATTCACATTTACTCCTAACTTTCTTCTTTCACACACTTTACCAAACTCAGTCACCAGCTTCTGCAGTTTCTCACATGAATCAGCCACCAGCGCTGTATCATCGGCGAAGAACAACTGACTCACTTCCCAAGCTCTCTTATCCCCAACAGACTTCATACTTGCCCCTCTTTCCAAAACTCTTGTATTCACCACCCTAACAACCCCATCCATAAACAAATTAAACAACCATGGAGACATCAAACACCCCTGCCGCAAACCTACATTCACTGAGAACCAATCACTTTCCTCTCTTCCTACACGTACACATGCCTTACATCTTCGATAAAAACTTTTCACTCCTTCTAACAACTTGACTCCCACACCATATATTCTTAATTCCTTCCACAGAGCATCTCTATCAACTCTATCATATGCCTTCTCCAGATCCACAAATGCTACATACAAATCCATTTGCTTTTCTAAGCAACAACAGGAGTTGTGGGAGTATGTGATAGAATGTAAGAAAGTAAATTCTCGATTAATATTGGTAAAATTGAAAGTTGATGGAGAGAGGTGGGTGATTATTGGTGCATATGCACCTGGGCATGAGAAGAAAGATCATGAGAGGCAAGTGTTTTGGGAGCAGCTAAATGAGTGTGTTAGCGGTTTTGATGCACGAGACCGGGTTATAGTGATGGGTGATTTGAATGCAAAGGTGAGTAATGTGGCAGTTGAGGGAATAATTGGTATGCATGGGGTGTTCAGTGTTGTAAATGGAAATGGTGAAGAGCTTGTAGATTTATGTGCTGAAAAAGGACTGATGATTGGGAATACCTGGTTTAAAAAGCGAGATATACATAAGTATACTTATGTAAGTAGGAGAGATGGCCAGAGAGCGTTATTGGATTACGTGTTAATTGACAGGCGTGCGAAAGAGAGACTTTTGGATGTTAATGTGCTGAGAGGTGCAACTGGAGGGATGTCTGATCATTATCTTGTGGAGGCTAAGGTGAAGATTAGTGTGGGTTTTCAGAAAAGAGGAGTGAATGTTGGGGTGAAGAAGGTGGTGAGAGTAAGTGAGCTTGGGAAGGAGACCTGTGTGGGGAAGTACCAGGAGAGACTGTGTACAGAATGGAAAAAGGTGAGAACAATGGAAGTAAGGGGAGTGGGGGAGGAATGGGATGTATTTAGGGAATCAGTGATGGATTGCGCAAAAGATGCTTGTGGCATGAGAAGAGTGGGAGGTGGGCTGTTTAGAAAGGGTAGTGAGTGGTGGGATGAAGAAGTAAGAGTATTAGTGAAAGAGAAGAGAGAGGCATTTGGACGATTTTTGCAGGGAAAAAATGCAATTGAGTGGGAGAAGTATAAAAGAAAGAGACAGGAGGTCAAGGGAAAGGTGCAAGAGGTGAAAAAAAGGGCAAATGAGAGTTGGGGTGAGAGACTATCAGTAAATTTTAGGGAGAATAAAAAGATGTTCTGGAAGGAGGTAAATAGGGTGCGTAAGACAAGGGAGCAAATGGGAACTTCAGTGAAGGGCGTAAATGGGGAGGTGATAAGAAGTAGCGGTGATGTGAGAAGGAGATGGAATGAGTATTTTGAAGGTTTGTTGAATGTGTCTGAAGACAGAGTGGCAGATATAGGGTGTTTTGGTCGAGGTGGTGTGCAAAGTGAGAGGGTTAGGGAAAATGATTTGGTAAACAGAGAAGAGGTAGTAAAAGCTTTGTGGAAGATGAAAGCCGGCAAGGCAGCAGGTTTGGATGGTATTGCAGTGTAATTTATTAAAAAAGGGGGTGACTGTATTGTTGACTGGTTGGTAAGGTTATGTAATGTATGTATGACTCATGGTGAGGTGCCTGAGGATTGGCGGAATGCGTGCATAGTGCCATTGTACAAAGGCAAAGGGGATAAGAGTGAGTGCTCAAATTACAGAGGTATAAGTTTGTTGAGTATTCCTGGTAAATTATATGGGAGGGTATTGATTGAGAGGGTAAAGGCATGTACAGAGCATCAGATTGGGGAAGAGCAGTGCGGTTTCAGAAGTGGTAGAGGATGTGTGGATTAGGTGTTTGCTTTGAAGAATGTATGTGAGAAATACTTAGAAAAGCAAATGGATTTGTATGTAGCATTTATGGATCTGGAGAAGGCATATGATAGAGTTGATAGAGATGCTCTGTGGAAGGTATTAAGAATATATGGTGTGGGAGGCAAGTTGTTAGAAGCAGTGAAAGTTTTTATCGAGGATGTAAGGCATTTGTACGTGTAGGAAGAGAGGAAAGTGATTGGTTCTCAGTGAATGTAGGTTTGCGGCAGGGGTGTGTGATGTCTCCATGGTTGTTTAATTTGTTTATGGATGGGGTTGTAAGGGAGGTAAATGCAAGAGTCCTGGAAAGAGGGGCAAGTATGAAGTCTGTTGGGGATGAGAGAGCTTGGGAAGTGAGTCAGTTGTTGTTCGCTGATGATACAGCGCTGGTGGCTGATTCATGTGAGAAACTGCAGAAGCTGGTGACTGAGTTTGGTAAAGTGTGTGGAAGAAGAAAGTTGAGAGTAAATGTGAATAAGAGCAAGGTTATTAGGTACAGTAGGGGTGAGGGTCAAGTCAATTGGGAGGTGAGTTTGAATGGAGAAAAACTGGAGGAAGTGAAGTGTTTTAGATATCTGGGAGTGGATCTGTCAGCGGATGGAACCATGGAAGCGGAAGTGGATCATAGGGTGGGGGAGGGGGCGAAAATTTTGGGAGCCTTGAAAAATGTGTGGAAGTCGAGAACATTATCTCGGAAAGCAAAAATGGGTATGTTTGAGGGAATAGTGGTTCCAACAATGTTGTATGGTTGCGAGGCGTGGGCTATGGATAGAGATGTGCGCAGGAGGATGGATGTGCTGGAAATGAGATGTTTGAGGACAATGTGTGGTGTGAGGTGGTTTGATCGAGTAAGTAACGTAAGGGTAAGAGAGATGTGTGGAAATAAAAAGAGCGTGGTTGAGAGAGCAGAAGAGGGTGTTTTGAAATGGTTTGGGCACATGGAGAGAATGAGTGAGGAGAGATTGACCAAGAGGATATATGTGTCGGAGGTGGAGGGAACGAGGAGAAGAGGGAGACCAAATTGGAGGTGGAAAGATGGAGTGAAAAAGATTTTGTGTGATCGGGGCCTGAACATGCAGGAGGGTGAAAGGAGGGCAAGAAATAGAGTGAATTGGAGTCATGTGGTATACAGGGGTTGACGTGCTGTCAGTGGATTGAAGCAAGGCATGTGAAACGTCTGGGGTAAACCATGGAAAGCTGTGTAGGTATGTATATTTGCGTGTGTGGACGTGTGTATGTACATGTGTATGGGGGGGGGGGTGTGGCCATCTCTTTCGTCTGTTTCCTTGCGCTACCTCGCAAACGCGGGAGACAGCGACAAAGTATAAAAAAAAAAAAAAAAAAAAAAAAATATATATATGTATATATATATATATATATATATATATATATATATATATATATATATATATATATGTATATATATATATATATATATATATATATATATATATATATGTATATATATATATATATATATATATATATATATATGTATATATATATATATATATATATATATATATATATATATATATATATATATATATATATATATATATATATATATATATATATATATATATATACATATATATATATATATATATATATATATATATATATATATATATATATATATATATATATATATATATATATATATATATATTTTATTATTATTATTATTTTTTTATATTTTTTGTCGCTGTCTCCCGCAAGGAAACAGACGAAAGAAATGGCCCAACCCACCCCCATACACATGTATATACATACACATCGACACACGCAAATATACATACCTATATATCTCAATGTACACATATATATACACACACAGACACATACATATATACCCATGCACACAATTCACACTGTCTGCCTTTATTCATTCCCATCGCCACATCGCCACATTTGGATTACCATCCCCCTCCACCCTAATGTGTGCGAGGTAGCGCTAGGAAAAGACACCAAAGGCCCTATTCGTTCAAACTCAGTCTCTAGCTGTCATGCAATAATGCCCGAAACCACAGCCGCCCTTCCACATCCAGGCCCCACACAACTTTCCATGGTTTACCCCAGACGCTTCCCATGCCCTGATTCAATCCACTGACAGCACGTCAACCCCGGTATACCACATTGATCCAATTCACTCTATTCCTTGCCCGCCTTTCACCCTCCTGCATGTTCAGGCCCCAATAACTCAAAATCTTTTTCACTCCATCTTTCCACCTCCAATTTGGTCTCCCACTTCTCCTCGTTCCCTCCACCTCCGACACATATATCCTCTTGGTCAATATTTCCTCACTCATTCTCTCCATGTGCCCAAACCATTTCAAAACACACTCTTCTGCTCTCTCAACCACGCTCTTTTTATTTCTACAAATCTCTCTCACCCTTATATTACTTACTCGATCAAACCACCTCACACCACACATTGTCCTCAAACATCTTATTTCCAGCACATCCACCCTCCTGCGCACAACTCTATCCATAGCCCACGCCTCGCAACCATACAATATTGTTGGAACCACTATTCCTTCAAACATACCCATTTTTGCTTTACGAGATAATGTTCTCGACTTCCACACATTCTTCAAGGCTCCCAGGCTGTTCGCCCCCTCCCCCACCCTACGATTCACTTCCGCTTCCATGGTTACATCAGCTGCCATATCCACTCCCAGATATCTAAAACACTTTACTTCCTCTAGTTTTTCTCCATTCAAACTTACCTCCCAATTGACTTGACCCTCAACCCTACTGTACCTAATAACCTTGCTCTTATTCACATTTACTCTTAACTTTCTTCTTTCACACACTTTACCAAACTCAGTCACCAGCTTCTGCAGTTTCTCACATGAATCAGCCACCAGCGCTGTATTATCAGCGAACAACAACTGACTCACTTCCCAAGCTCTCTCATCCACAACAGACTTCATACTTGCCCCTCTTTCTAAAACTCTTGCATTCACCTCCCTAACAACCCCATCCATAAACAAATTAAACAACCATGGAGACATCACACACCCCAGCCGTAAACCTATATTCACTGAGAACCAATCACTTTCCTCTCTTCCTACACGTACACATTCCTTACATCCTCGAAAAATTTTTTTCACTGCTTCTAAGAACTTGCCTCCCACACCATATATTCTTAATACCTTCCACAGTGCATCTCTATCAACTCTATCATATGCCTTCTCAAGATCCATAAATGCTACATAAAAATCCATTTGCTTTTCTAACAATTTCTCGCATACATTCTTCAAAGCAAACACCTGATCCACACATCCTCTACCACTTCTGAAACCACAATCACTTTCCTCTCTTCCTACACGTACACATGCCTTACATCCTCGATAAAAACTTTTCACTGCTTCTAACAACTTTCCTCCCACACCATATATTCTTAATACCTTCCACAGAGCATCTCTATCAACTCTATCATATGCCTTCTCCAGATCCATAAATGCTACATACAAATCCATTTGCTTTTCTAAGTATTTCTCACATACATTCTTCAAAGGAAACACCTGATCCACACATCCTCTACCACTTCTAAAACCACACTGCTCTTCCCCAGCCTGATGCTCTGTACATGCCTTCACCCTCTCAATCAATACCCTCCCATATAATTTACCAGGAATACTCAACAAACTTATACCTCTGTAATTTGAGCACTCACTCTTATCCCCTTTGCCTTTGTACAATGGCACTATGCACGCATTCCGCCAATCTTCAGGCACCTCACCATGAGTCATACATACATTAAATAACCTTACCAACCAGTCAACAATACAGTCACCCCCTTTTTTAATAAATTCCACTGCAATACCATCCATATATATATATATATATATATATATATATATATATATATATATATATATATATATATATATATATATATATATATATATATATATATATATATATATATATATATATATATATATATATATATATATATATATATATATATATATATATATATATATATATATATATATATATATATATATATATATATATATATATATATATATATATATATATATATATATATATATATATATATATATATATATATATATATATATATATATATATATATATATATATATATATATATATATATATATATATATATATATATATATATATATATATATATATATATATATATATATATATATATATATATATATATATATATATATATATATATATATATATATATATATATATATATATATATATATATATATATATATATATATATATATATATATATATGAGAGTTGGGGTGAGAGAGTATCATTAAATTTTAGGGAGAAAAAAAAGATGTTCTGGAAGGAGGTAAATAAAGTGCGTAAGACAATGGAGCAAATGGGAACTTCAGTGAAGGGCGCTAATGGGGAGGTGATGAAAAGTAGTGGTGATGTAAGAAGGAGATGGAGTGAGTATCTTGAAGGTTTGTTGAATGTGGTATATATACGGTGTTTTGGTCGAGGTGGTGTGCAAAGTGAGAGGGTTAGGGAATATGATTTGGTAAACAGAGAAGAGGTAGTAAAAGCTTTGCGGAAGATGAAAGCAGGCAAGGCAGCAGGTTTGGATGGTATTGCAGTGGAATCTATTAAAAAAGGGGGTGACTGTATTGTTGACTGGTTGGTAAGGTTATTTAATGTATGTATGACTCGTGGTGAGGTGCCTGAGGATTGGCGAAATGCGTTCATAGTGCCATTGTACAAAGGCAAAGGGGATAAGAGTGAGTCCTCAAATTACAGAGGTATAAGTTTGTTGAGTATTCCTGGTAAATTATATGGGAGGGTATTGATTGAGAGGGTGAAGGCATGTACAGAGCATCAGGTTGGGGAAGAGCAGTGTGGTTTCAGAAGTGGTAGAGGATGTGTGGATCAGGTGTTTGCTTTGAAGAATGTATGCGAGAAATTGTTAGAAAAGCAAATGGATTTGTATGTAGCATTTATGGATCTGGAGAAGGCATATGATAGAGTTGATAGAGATGCACTGTGGAAGGTATTAAGAATATATGGTGTGGGAGGCAAGTTGTTAGAAGCAGTGAAAAAAAAAATTCGAGGATGTAAGGAATGTGTACGTGTAGGAAGAGAGGAAAGTGATTGGTTCTCAGTGAATATAGGTTTACGGCTGGGGTGTGTGATGTCTCCATGGTTGTTTAATTTGTTTATGGATGGGGTTGTTAGGGAGGTGAATGCAAGAGTTTTAGAAAGAGGGGCAAGTATGAAGTCTGTTGGGGATAAGAGAGCTTGGGAAGTGAGTCAGTTGTTGTTCGCTGATAATACAGCGCTGGTGGCTGATTCATGTGAGAAACTGCAGAAGCTGGTGACTGAGTTTGGTAAAGTGTGTGAAAGAAGAAAGTTAAGAGTAAATGTGAATAAGAGCAAGGTTATTAGGTACAGTAGGGTTGAGGGTCAAGTCAATTGGGAGGTAAGTTTGAATGGAGAAAAACTGGAGGAAGTAAAGTGTTTTAGATATCTGGGAGTGGATCTGGCAGCTGATGTAACCATGGAAGCGGAAGTGAATCGTAGGGTGGGGGAGGGGGCGAACAGCCTGGGAGCCTTGAAGAATGTGTGGGAGTCGAGAACATTATTTCGGAAAACAAAAATGGGTATGTTTGAAGGAATAGTGGTTCCAACAATATTGTATGGTTGCGAGGCGTGGGCTATGGATAGAGTTGTGCGCAGGAGGGTGGATGTGCTGGAAATAAGATGTTTGAGGACAATGTGTGGTGTGAGGTGGTTTGATCGAGTAAGTAATATAAGGGTGAGAGAGATTTGTAGAAATAAAAAGAGCGTGGTTGAGAGAGCAGAAGAGTGTGTTTTGAAATGGTTTGGGCACATGGAGAGAATGAATGAGGAAATATTGACCAAGAGGATATATGTGTCGGAGGTGGAGGGAACGAGGAGAAGTGGGAGACCAAATTGGAGGTGGAAAGATGGAGTGAAAAAGATTTTGAGTTATTGGGGCCTGAACATGCAGGAGGGTGAAAGGAGGGCAAGGAATAGAGTGAATTGGATCAATGTGGTATACCGGGGTTGACGTGCTGTCAGTGGATTGAATCAAGGCATTGAAGCGTCTGGGGTAAACCATGGAAAGCTGTGTAGGTATGTATATTTGCGTGTGTGGACGTATGTATATACATGTGTATGGGGGGGGGGGGGGGCCATTTCTTTCGTCTGTTTCCTTGCGCTACCTCGCAAATGCGGGAGACAGCGACAAAGTATAATAAAAAAAAAAAAATAATATATATATATATATATATATATATATATCTATCTATATATATATATATATATATATATATATATATATATATATATATATATATATATATATATATATATATATATATATACATATATATATATATATATATATATATATATATATATATATATATATATATATATATATATATATATTCTTTCTTTCTTTCATACTATTCGCCATTTCCTGCATTAGCGAGGTAGCGCCAAGAACAGAGGTCTGGGCCTTAGAGGAAATATCCTCACCTGGCACCCTTCTGTATTCCCTCTTTTGGAAAAAGTTAAAAAACCCTCCCCTCCTTGTATTTTAACTTTCTAAAAGGGGAACAGAAGATGGAGTCACGCGGGGAGTGCTCATCCTCCACAAAGGCTCAGACTGGGGTGTCTAACTGTGTGTAGATGTAACCAAGATGAGAAAAAAGGAGAGATAGATATTATGTTTGAGGAAAGGAAAATGGATGTTTCGGCTCTGTGTGAGTTAAATACTTTATCTAAGTTAAGTACCTTAAGTACTTAAGTATTTTAAGTACTTTAGCTGAGTTAAAGTAACTAGATCTTTCATTGACAAATCCCTTCATTTAGCAAAGAAATCATTTTATAGAGTTGAGCCCAAACCTTCCATTGACAACAAGAATCTTTTAGTTCCCCCATTCAATGATAATTTCACGTTGCTTCCCATGTTATTTAAATCCTTAAATTTAAATATTGCCTTTAGCAACAATAATACTATAAAGAATATCTTAATCAAGAATTCACCAGAAAATTCTCTTGGATGCATCTATAAAGTGCCTAGTGGAAACTGTGATAAATTTTATGTTTGTCAGACTGGTAAGGATCTTTCTCTTAGACTTAAACAACATAAATATAGTATAAGAACGGGACAAGAATCAAGTCCCTTCTTTAATCATGTTAAAAACTATGATCATTGTGTTGACTGGAGCAACGCCATCTCAGTTATCAAATCTAACTCTATCACTAAGAGAAATATCATTGAATCTTCTATAATTAAATACACAAATAATTACAATCTTAATATTAGTGATGGTCTATACAATTTAGATAACTTTATTGTTGATAAGATTTGTAAAATGATAAGTTTATGAACGCTCGCTGTATGTTTTGGACAATCACATGTTTACCAAATGGCGTCCTAGTTCGTCTTTTCGATGTATATCAACTGACTGTTATATTTCTCTCTTGTGTCTCCCCTGATGATGTGATTGTTACACGAAAGTGCACTTGGGAACTTTTCGTATTTCATTTTCCCCTTGGACTCATAAGAATATCTTGATCACGCTCAAAATTGTGATCCTTTCCAATATATATATATATATATATATATATATATATATATATATATATATATATATATACATATATATATATATATTTATTTCACTTTGTCGCTGTCTCCCACATTAGCGAAGTAGCGCAAGGAGACAGACGAAAGAATGGCCAAACCCACCCACATACACATGCATATATATACACGTCCTCACACGCAAATATACATACCTATACATCTCAAAGTATACATATATATATATATACACACTCAGACATATATATATATATATATATATATATATATATATATATATATATATATATATATATATATATATATATATATATATATATATATATATATATATATATATATATATATATATATATATATATATATATATATATATATATATATATATATATATATATATATATATATATATATATATATATATATATATATATATATATATATATATATATATATATATATATATATATATGATGAGTATTCCTGGTAAATTATATGGGAGGGTATTGATTGAGAGGGTGAAGGCATGTACAGAGCATCAGATTGGGGAAGAGCAGTGTGGTTTCAGAAGTGGTAGAGTATGTGTGGATCAGGTGTTTGCTTTGAAGAATGTATGTGAGAAATACTTAGAAAAGCAAATGGATTTGTATGTAGCATTTATGGATCTGGAGAAGGCATATGATAGAGTTGATAGAGATGCTCTGTGGAAGGTATTAAGAATATATGGTGTGGGAGGAAAGTTGTTAGAAGCAGTGAAAAGTTTTTATCGAGGATGTAAGGCATGTGTACGTGTGGGAAGAGAGGAAAGTGATTGGTTCTCAGTGAATGTAGGTTTGCGGCAGGGGTGTGTGATGTGTCCATGGTTGTTTAATTTGTTTATGGATGGGGTTGTTAGGGAGGTAAATGCAAGAGTTTTGGAAAGAGGGGCAAGTATGAAGTCTGTTGGGGATGAGAGAGCTTGGGAAGTGAGTCAGTTGCTGTTCGCAGAAGCTGGTGACTGAGTTTGGTAAAGTGTGTGGAAGAAGAAAGTTAAGAGTAAATGTGAATAAGAGCAAGGTTATTAGGTACAGTAGGGTTGAGGGTCAAGTCAATTGGGAGGTGAGTTTGAATGGAGAAAAACTGGAGGAAGTGAAGTGTTTTAGATATCTGGGAGTGGATCTGGCAGCGGATGGAACCATGGAAGCGGAAGTGGATCATAGGGTGGGGGAGGGGGCGAAAATTCTGGGGGCCTTGAAGAATGTGTGGAAGTCGAGAACATTATCTCGGAAAGCAAAAATGGGTATGTTTGAAGGAATAGTGGTTCCAACAATGTTGTATGGTTGCGAGGCGTGGGCTATGGATAGAATTGTGAGCAGGAGGATGGATGTGCTGGAAATGAGATGTTTGAGGACAATATGTGGTGTGAGGTGGTTTGATCGAGTGAGTAACGTAAGGGTAAGAGAGATGTGTGGAAATAAAAAGAGCGTGGTTGAGAGAGCAGAAGAGGGTGTTTTGAAGTGGTTTGGGCACATGGAGAGAATGAGTGAGGAAAGATTGACCAAGAGGATATATGTGTCGGAGGTGGAGGGAACGAGGAGAAGAGGGAGACCAAATTGGAGGTGGAAAGATGGAGTGAAAAAGATTTTGTGTGATCGGGGCCTGAACATGCAGGAGGGTGAAAGGAGGGCAAGGAATAGAGTGAATTGGAGCGATGTGGTATACCGGGGTTGACGTGCTGTCAGTGGATTGAATCAAGGCATTGAAGCGTCTGGGGTAAACCATGGAAAGCTGTGTAGGTATGTATATTTGCGTGTGTGGACGTAGGTATATACATGTGTATGGGGGGTGGGGGGGTTGGGCCATTTCTTTCGTCTGTTTCCTTGCGCTACCTCGCAAACGCGGGAGACAGCGACAAAGTAAAAAAAAAAAAAAAATAAAAAAAAAAATATATATATATATATATATATATATATATATATATATATATATATATATATATACACACGTAAATAATTCGTACTGGCTGCCTTAATTCATTACCATCGTCACCCCGCCACACATGAAATAAAAAACCCCTCCCCCCTCGTGTGTGCGAGGTAGCGCTAGGAAAAAACAACAAAGACCACATTCGTTCCCACTCAGTCTCTAGCTGTCATATAATAATGCACCGAAACCACAGCTCTCTTCCCTCATCCAGGCCGCACAGAACATTCTATGGTTTACCCCAGACGCTTCACATGCCCTGGTTCAATCCATTGACAGCACGTCGACCCTAGTATACCATATCGTTCAGATTCACTCTATTACTTGCACGCCTTTCATCCTCCTGCATGTTCAAGCCCTATCACTCAAAATCTTTTTCACTCCATCTTTCCACCTCCAATTTGGTCTCCCACTTCTCCTCATTCCCTCCATCTCTGCCATATATATCCTCTTGGTCAATCTTTCCTCACTCATTCTCTCCATGTGACCAAACCATTTCAAAACACACTCTTCTGCTCTCTCAACCACACTCTTTTCATTACCACAGATCTCTCTTACCCTATTACTACTTACTCGATCAAACCACCTCACATCACATATTGTCCTCAAACATCTCATTTCCAGCACATCCACCCTCCTCCGCACAATTCTATCTATAGCCTATGCCTCGCAAGTATATAACATTCTTGAAACCACTGTTCCTTCGCACATTCCTATTTTTGCGTTCCGTTATAATGTTCCCGACTTCCACACATTCTTCATCGCCCCCAGAACTTTCGCCCCCTCCCCCACCCTATGATTTACTCCCGCTTCCATGGTTCCATACGCTGCCATATCCACTCACAGGTATCTTAAACACTTCACTTCCTCCAGTTTTTCTCCATTTAAACTTAGCTCCCAACTGACTTACCCCTCAACCCTGCTGTACCTAATAACCTTGCTCTTATTCACATTTACTCTCAGCTTTCATCTTTCAGAAACTTTACCAAGCTCAGTCACCAGCTTTTGCAGTTTCTCACACGAATCAGCCACCAGCGCTGTATCATCAGCGAACAACAACTGACTCACTTCGCAAGCTCTCTCATCCACAACAGACTGCATACTTTCACCTCTTTCCAAAACTCTTGTCATTCACTTCCCTAACAACCCAATCCGGAAAGAAATTAAACAATTATGGAGACATCAGACACCTCTGCCGCAAATATATATATATATATATATATATATATATATATATATATATATATATATATATATATATATATATATATATATATATATATATATATATCTTTTCTTCTTTCTTTTAAACTATTCGCCATTTCCCGCGTTAGCGAGGTAGCGTTAAGAACAGAGGACTGGGCCTTTTTTGGAATATCCTCACCTGGCCCCCTCTGTTCCTTCTTTTGGAAAATTTAAAAAAAAACGAGAGGGGAGGATTTCCAGCCCCCCGCTCCCTCCCCTTTTAGTCGCCTTCTACGACACGTAGGGAGTACGTGGGAAGTATTCTTAATCCCCTATCCCCAGGGATAATATATATATATATATATATATATATATATATATATATATATATATATATATATATATATATATATATATTTGCGGCAGAGGTGTCTGATGTCTCCATAATTGTTTAATTGTTTAATATATATATATATATATATATATATATATATATATATATATATATATATATATATATATATATATATATATTCTTTTTTTCTTTTAAACTATTCCCCATTTCCCGCGTTAGCGAGGTAGCATTAATAAAATAGGACTGGGCCTTTGAGGGAATACCCTCACCTGGCCCAGTTCTCTGTTCCTTCTTTTGGAAAATTAAAAGAAAAAAAAAAAAAAAAAAAAAACGAGAGGGGAGGATTTCCAGCCCCCCGCTCCCTCCCCTTTTAGTCGCCTTCTACGGCACGCAGGGAATACGTGGGAAGTATTCTTAATCCCCTATCCCCAGGGATAATATATATATATATATATATATATATATATATATATATATATATATATATATATATATATATATATACATATATATATATATATATATATATATATATATATATATATATATATATATTTCTTTTTTTTTTTTTATACTTTGTCGCTGTCTCCCGCGTTTGCGAGGTAGCGCAAGGAAACAGACGAAAGAAATGGCCCAACCCCCCCCCCCCCATACAAATGTATATACATACGTCGACACACGCAAATATACATACCTACACAGCTTTCCATGGTTTACCCCAGACGCTTCACATGCCTTGATTCAATCCACTGACAGCACGTCAACCCCGGTATACCACATCGCTCCAATTCACTCTATTCCTTGCCCTCCTTTCACCCTCCTGCATGTTCAGGCCCCGATCACAGAAAATCTTTTTCACTCCATCTTTCCACCTCCAATTTGGTCTCCCTCTTCTCCTCGTTCCCTCCACCTCCGACACATATATCCTCTTGGTCAATCTTTCCTCACTCATTCTCTCCATGTGCCCAAACCACTTCAAAACACCCTCTTCTGCTCTCTCAACCACGCTCTTTTTATTTCCACACATCTCTCTTACCCTTACGTTACTCACTCGATCAAACCACCTCACACCACACATTGTCCTCAAACATCTCATTTCCAGCACATCCATCCTCCTGCGCACAACTCTATCCATAGCCCACGCCTCGCAACCATACAACATTGTTGGAACCACTATTCCTTCAAACATACCCATTTTTGCTTTCCGAGATAATGTTCTCGACTTCCACACATTCTTCAAGGCCCCCAGAATTTTCGCCCCCTCCCCCACCCTATGATCCACTTCCGCTTCCATGGTTCCATCCATTGCCAGATCCACTCCCAGATATCTAAAACACTTCACTTCATCCAGTTTTTCTCCATTCAAACTCACCTCCCAATTGACTTGACCCTCAACCCTACTGTACCTAATAACCTTGCTCTTATTCACATTTACTCTTAACTTTCTTCTTCCATACACTTTACCAAATATATACATATATATATATATATATATATATATATATATATATATATATATATATATATATATATATATATATATATATATATATATATATATATATATATATATATATATATATATATATATATATAAATATATATATATATATATATATATATATATATATATATATATATATATATATATATATTTATATATATATATATATATATATATATATATATATATATATATATATATATATATATATATATATATATATATATACTTCCCTCGTATTCCCTGCGTGTCGTAGAAGGCGACTAAAAGGGGAGGGAGCGGGTGGCTGGAAATCCTCCCCTCTTTTTTTTTTTTCCAAAAGAAGGAACAGAGAAGGGGGCCAGGTTAGGATGTTCCCTCATAGGCCCAGTCCTCTGTTCTTAACGCTACCTCGCTAACGCGGGAAACGGCGAATAGTTTAAAAAAAAAAAAAAAATATATATATATATATATATATATATATATATATATATATATATATATATATATATATATATATATATATATATATATATATGTATATATATATATATATATATATATATATATATATATATATATATATATATATATATACATATATATATATATATATATATATATATACATATAAACGTTTACCAAATGTCGTCCTAGCTTCGTCTCTTCGATGTATATCAACTGACTGTTATATTCCTCTCTTGTGTCTCCCCTGATGTGATTATTACACGAAAGTGCACTTGGTAACTTTTCTTGTTTCATTTTCCCCGTGGACTAGTGATTGGGAATACCTGGTTTAAAAAGCGAGATATACATAAGTATACGTATGTAAGTAGGAGAGATGGCCAGAGAGCGTTATTGGATTACTTGTTAATTAACAGGCGCGCGAAAGAGAGACTTTTGGATGGTAATGTGCTGTGAGGTGCAACTGGAGGGATGTCTGATCATTATCTTGTGGAGGCTAAGGTGAAGATTTGTATGGGTTTTCAGAAAAGAAGAGTGAATGTTGGTGTGAAGAGGGTGGTGAGAGTAAGTGAGCTTGGGAAGGAGACTTGTGTGAGGAAGTACCAGGAGAGACTGAGTACAGAATGGAAAAAGGTGAGAACAATGGAAGTAAGGGGAGTGGGGGAGGAATGGGATGTATTTAGGGAATCAGTGATGGATTGCGCAAAATATGCTTGTGGCATGAGAAGAGTGGGAGGTGGGTTGATTAGAAATTGTAGTGAGTGGTGGGATGAAGAAGTAAGATTATTAGTGAAAGAGAAGAGAGAGGCATTTGGACGATTTTTGCAGGGAAAAAATGCAATTGAGTGGGAGATGTATAAAAGAAAGAGACAGGAGGTCAAGAGAAAGGTGCAAGAGGTGAAAAAGAGGGCAAATGAGAGTTGGGGTGAGAGAGTATCATTAAATTTTAGGGAGAATAAAAAGATTTTCTGGAAGGAGGTAAATAAAGTGCGTAAGACAAGGGAGCAAATGGGAATTTCAGTGAAGGGCGCAAAGGGGGAGGTGATAACAAGTAGTGGTAATGTGAGAAGGAGATGGAGTGAGTATTTTGAAGGTTTGTTGAATGTTTGATGATAGAGTGGCAGATATAGGGTGTTTTGGTCGAGGTGGTGTGCAAAGTGAGAGGGTTAGGGAAAATGATTTGGTAAACAGAGAATAGGTAGTAAAAGCTTTGCGGAAGATGAAAGCCGGCAAGGCAGCAGGTTTGGATGGTATTGCAGTGGAATTTATTAAAAAAGGGGTGACTGTATTATTGATTGGTTGGTAGGGTTATTTAATGTATGTATGACTCATGGTGAGGTGCCTGAGGTTTGGCGGAATGCGTGCATAGTGCCATTGCACAAAGGCAAAGGGGATAAGAGTGAGTGCTCAAATTACAGAGGTATAAGTTTGTTGAGTATTCCTGTTAAATCATATGGGAGGGTATTGATTGAGAGGGTGAAGGCATGTACAGAGCATCAGATTGGGGAAGAGCAGTGTGGTTTCAGAAGTGGTAGAGGATATGTGGATCAGGTGTTTGCTTTGAAGAATGTATGTGAGAAATACTTAGATAAGCAAATGGATTTGTATGTAGCATTTATGGATCTGGAGAAGGCATATGATAGAGTTGATAGAGATGCTCTGTGGAAGGTATTAAGAATATATGGTGTGGGAGGCAAGTTGTTAGAAGCAGTGAAAAGTTTTTATCGAGGATGTAAGGCATGTGTACGTGTAGGAAGAGAGGAAAGTAATTGGTTCTCAGTGAATGTAGGTTTGCGGCAGGGGTGTGTGATGTCTCCATGGTTGTTTAATCTGTTTATGGATGGGGTTGTTAGGGAGGTGAATGCAAGAGTTTTGGAAAGAGGGGCAAGTATGAAGTCTGTTTGGGATGAGAGAGCTTGGGAAGTGAGTCAGTTGCTGTTCGCTGATGATACAGCGCTGGTGGCTGATTCATGTGAGAAACTGCAGAAGCTGGTGACTGAGTTTGGTAAAGTGTGTGAAAGAAGAAAGTTAAGAGTAAATGTGAATAAGAGCAAGGTAATTGGGTACAGTAGGTTTGAGGGTCAAGTCAATTGGGAGGTAAGTTTGAATGGAGAGAAACTGGAATAAGTAAATTGTTTTAGATATCTGGGAGTGGATCTGGCAGCGGATGGAACCATGGAAGCGGAAGTGGATCATAGGGTGGGTGAGGGGGCGAAAATCCAGGGAGCCTTGAAGAATGTGTGGAAGTCGAGAACATTATCTCGGAAAACAAAAATGGGTATGTTTCAAGGAATAGTGGTTCCAACAATGTTGTATGCTTGCGAGGCGTGGGCTATGGATAGAGTTGTGCGCAGGAGGATGGATGTGCTGGAAATGAGATGTTTGAGGACAATGTGTGGTGTGAGATGGTTTGATCGAGTAAGTAACGTAAGGGTAAGAGGGATGTGTGGAAATAAAAAGAGTGTGGTTGAGAGAGCAGAAGAGTGTGTTTTGAAATGGTTTGGTCACATGGAGAGAATGAGTGAGGAAAGATTGACCAAGAGGGTATATGTGTCGGAGGTGGAGGGAACGAGAAGAAGTGGGAGACCAAATTGTAGGTGGAAAGATGGAGTGAAAAAGATTTTGTGTGATCGGGGCCAGAACATGCAGGAGGGTGAAAGTAGGGCAAGGAATAGAGTGAATTGGATCGATGTGGTATACCGGGGTTGACGTGCTGTCAGTGGGTTGAATCAGGGCATGTGAAGCGTTTTGGGTAAACCATGGAAAGTTGTGTAGGTATGTATATTTGCGTGTGTGGATATATATATATATATATATATATATATATATATATATATATATATATATATATATATATATATATATATATATATATATGTGTGTATATGGTGTTTCTAAAATTCATGAAGATAGATGTCTCGCAAACCAATTATCTCTTTTGTTAATTCCATTGGTTATAATTAACCTTTTGTTCAGCAAGACATATTAGCAATGTTGAAGGAAAAACATTTTCTTCGCATTTTGTCTATAACTTAGATTTTTGAAATAAAACGACGAACATTAACTTGACTGATCATAAACTTATTAGTTTTGATATCAGTATCTTTGTCAGTAAATGCTCCAGTGATGAAACCATCACAAAAGTTAGGAAGAACCTACACCCCTGCCCATTACAGTCTCATTGACTTGATAGAACTTTGTGTTTCCAATAATGTTTTACAAAATGATGAAGGTTATAGTTATAGACAGAAATTTGGTCTTGCCATTGGAAATTCCTCAGACCTATCCTCAGTAACTCATTCATGGAATACATGTACACTGAAATTGTATCTTTAGTCAATAATCATCCGAAAATATGAATTAGACACACTATTGATGTGTGGTCCTCATTATTACCACATTCACCCCACCATCAATTTTAAGACTGAATGGAAAAATGAAGGCAAAGTTCTGTTTCTTGGTGTTGATAACGAAGGAATCTTATTGGTTGTCTTTCAAGATCTACATGATTCCTACCAATTATGAGAGCTATAGTCATATTTTTTCACGTATTATATACGTACAGAAATCACGTTACCCGAAGTACTTTGGAGTTAAGCCACTAACGCAGCAGAAACTAGAAAAGTGTATTGTCGACGCCATTTAGCTTTAATATTCTTCATCATCGGCACCACACCTCAACACAATCTTGGTTGAATAATGAATAAATTTTGAGAAGTTCTACTTTCATTGTTGGTATGATTGATAATGATATATTTCAGGAAGAAAAATACTGAAGGAATTAATATACAATGATAATTGAAATAAACAAACAATATTCTTCTTGAATTTATGATTAACTTTTTTCATTTCTTATTGCCAAACGTGGTGTATATTCTCTGAAAGAACTGGTTTTAAAAGAGCCAAGAAACAGCAAACGTAATTTAGGAACAACAAAATAAGTTAATACGTTTACTTGGTCTAATTGAGCAGGGGAAAAATTATCAAATATTTATATCTTACAGCAAAAATACACTATACAAGATTTTGTTTTTGATGTATAATGATTTAAGAACTTACTTCATCACCAATCTATTCATACGTCCTTTACTACCAACGTCAACATGATAATGGTGTTTGTAAAGCACCTCCTTCTCTCACGAAACTTATTTACTAAATCACATTGAAAGTTGCGTACCTTGAGGATTATAGTAAAGAGAATTCAATCTTACAGTTAACGTGATGGTAGACTGCAGGTTCTGGGAGAAGCAAGTTAACAGTATGAGGTGCAGAAGGGGAATGAGCCTCGAGCGTTCCTGCTGCGGTATTTATTGGAGTGGTAATCAATACTCGCAACTGAGTATGTGTTTTTAGTCCTCTAGTTAACAGATAACAGCGATTACGCAGTATGCTAAGATTTCCAGTTTATGCACATACCTTGAAACTGTGCAGTTGAATGAATCACTAAAGTCTACACACACTTTCTTGGTGTGTTAACACGGCGGATGTTATAAAGTGGGTTTCAATCTGAGTAGTTTGAAAAACATCCATATTTATCTTAAGGTATTTAAGGATCAAGAAAGAAAAAATATTCCCTTGTAGAATGACACAAAAATATAGAAAATAGATTGAAACAGACGCAGAATAAATGGTTCTACAGGAAAATTCTCTCCAACATAAGAGACTTGACAGGTGAATAAGGTATACAGTGTTGTCAACCAGTTGAGTCTGATAGAAAATTATAGTAAGTAGGAAAGTTTCAGCTGGCCACTGTGGTTGTAGATCTCGGGTGTGGTAGTGGGTCAGGTGCTTCCAGATGAAGTGAGAGGGATTAGATGTTTCGCTGGACAAGTGTCTTCACCAGGAGAAGAGACACTTGAGGGAAGCTGTTGATGCTGGCGAGGTTCTCCCCGAGCCAAGTAAGAAGAGCAAGACCACAGCCCAGCAGCAGCAGGTAGAAGGCACCTTGGAGGTGACTAAGTCCCAGACTCACCTTGCGCTCACTAATCTGGAGGAATGTGTAGGATGAAGATTGGAAAAACGTGTAGCACTATGACACCACCACCTCGCTATAGCCCTATGCTGCTAGCACATCAGTATAACTTTATGCCACTATTTCGTGAGTACGGAGGTTGTGAAGGCACAGTGTTATACGGAGGTGGTGGTGGCATAGTGTTATACTGAGTTAGAAGTGGCAGAGTGTTACATGGAGGTGGCGGAGTCATAGTGTTATACGGAGGTGGTTGTGGCATAGTTTTATACGGAATTGGTGGTAGTATAGTGCTATCCGGAGGTGGTGGTGGTAAAGTGTTATAGGGAGGTAGTGGTGGCATAGTTTTATAAGTAGGTGGTGGTGGCATACTTTTTATACGGAGGTGGTGGTGGCATAGTCTTATACGGAGGTGGTGGTGGCATAGTGTTATCTGGAGGTGGTGTTAGCATAGTGTTATAGGGAGGTGATGGTGGCATAGTTTTATACGAAGTTTGTAGTGGCAAAGTGTTATGCGGAGTTGGCGTTGGCATATTGTTCTACGGATGTTGTGGTGGCATAGAGTTATACGGAAGTGGTATTGGCACAGTGTTATACGGAATTGGTAGTGGCAAAGTGTTATACGGAAGTGGTGGTGGCATAGGGTTATATGGTGGTGATAACGGCATATTGTTATACGGAGTTGGTTGTGGTACAGTGTTATACAGAGATTGTCATATGGATTAGGTGGTGGAATAAGGTTATACAAAGGTAATCGTTACAGTATGTCATATGGAGGTGGTAGTGGCATATTGTTATATCAAGGTGGTAGGGACATAGTCTTATACGGAGGGGGTAGTGGCAGAGTGTTATAAGGAGCTGGCAGCGGCAGTGTTATACGGTGTTGGTGGCATAGTGTTATCAGGCGGAGGTGATGCCACAGTGTTATACGGAGGTGGTAGTGACATAGTGTTAAATAGAGGTGGTAGTGGAATTGTTTTACATGGAAGTGATGGTGACATAGTGTTATACGGAGGTGGTGGTGGCAGAGTGTTATACGGTGGTGGTGGTGGTGGCATATTGTTATACGGAGATGGTAGTGGCAGAATGTTATACGAAGGTGGTTGTGGCATAGAGTATATGGAGGTGGTGGTGGCAAATTGTTATAGGGGGATGGTGGTGGCATAGTTTTATACGGAGGTGGAGGGAGCATAGTGTTATAAGAAGATGGTAGTGGCACAATGTTATACAAAGGTGGTAGTGGCAGAGCGTTATACGAAGGTGGTTGTGTCAAAAACTAGATGTAGGTGGTGGTAGCATAGTTTTATGGGGAGGTGGTGGTGGCATAGTCTTATGCGGAGGTGGGGGTGGCTTAGTGTTATTTAGAAGAGGTGGAGGCATAGTGTTATACGGAGGTGGTGTTGTCACAGTGTTATAAGGTGGTAGTAGTGGCATAGTGCTATACGGATGTTGTTATGGCAGAGTGTTATATGGAGGTGGTGGTAGCATAGTGTTATACAGAAGTGGTGATGCCATAGTGTTAAGCTTAGGTGGTTGAGGAATATACGGAGGAGGTGGTAGCTCAGTGTTATACTGAGATGGTGGTGGCTACTATACGGAGGTAATAGTGGATAAGTATTATAACGAAGGCGGCTTTGGCATAGTGTTATATTGAGGTAGCGGTGTCATTATGTCATATTGGGTTGGTAGTTTCAGTTTGTTATACGGAGGTAGTAGTGGCATCGTGTAATAAAGAGTTGGTGGAGGCATAGTGTTGCAAGGAGGTGGCATTGGCATGGTGTTATACGGAGGTTGTGGTGGCATAGAGGTATACGGAGGAGGTGGTGGCATAGTGTTATAATGAGGTGGTGGTGGCAGAATGTTATACGGACCTAGTAGTGGCAAAGTGATATAAGGGAGGTGGTGGTGGTATAGTGTTATACTGAGGTGATTGTGTCTTAGTGTTATATTGGGTTCCTAATGGGAGCGTGTTATATGGAGGTGGTTGTGGCAGAGTGTTATAAGGAAATAGTGGTGGCATAGTGTTATACGGAGGAGTACTGGCATCGTGTTATACGGAGGTGGTGCAGGCAGAGTGTTATACGGAGGTGGTGCAGGCAGAGTGTTATAAGGAGGTGGCAGTGACATAGTGTTATACGGAGGTGGTAGTGGCAAAGTGTTATACGGAAGTCTTGGTGGCATAGTGTTATACGGATGTATTAGTGACATAGTCTTCTACGGAGGTGGTGTGGGCGTAGTGTTATACAGAAGTGGTTGAATAGCGTTATAAGGAGGTGGTACTGGCAGAGTCTTATACGAAAATGGTTATGGCGGAGTATTGTAAGGAGGTGGTGTTGGCATGGTGTTATACGGTGGTAGTGGTGGCATAGTTTTACACGGAGTGGTGGTGGCATAGTGTTATCCGGAGGTCGATGTAGCACAGTGTTATAGGGAGGAGGTGATGGCATAGTTTTATGAGGAGGTGGAAGTGGCATACTTTTATGCGGAGTTTGTGTTGGCATAGTGTAATAGGGAGGTGGCGATGGCATAGTGTTATAGGGACGTAGTAGAGGCATAATGTTAAACGGAATCGGTAGTGGCAAAGTGTTATACGGAGGTGGTGGTGGCATAGTGCTATGCGGAGTTTGTTACGGCATAGTGTTATAAGGAGGTGGTAATGGCAGATTGTTATATGGATATAGAGGAGGGAGAGTGTTATACAGAGGTGATAGTGACAAAGTATTATAAGGAGTTGGTAGTGGCATATTGTTATACGGAGGTTGTGGTGGCAATGTTATACGGAGGAGTTAGTGGCAGAAGTGGTAGTGGGAAACTGTTATACAGAGGTGTTGGTGGCAAAGTGTTATCAGGAGGTGGTGGCAAAGTGTTATCAGGAGTTGGTGGCATAGTGTTATACGGTGGTGGTGTCATAGTGTTATATGGCGATATTGTTAGCATAGTGTTACACGGAGGTAGTGGTGGCATATTGTTATACGGAATTCGTAGTGGCAGAGTGTTATACAGAGATGGTAGTGGTAGAGTTTCGCAAGGAGGTGTTGGTGGCATAGCGTTATACAGAGGAGGTGGTGGCATAGTGTTATACGGAAGATGTGGTGGCAGAGTGTAATATGGTGGTGGTGGTGGCAGTGTTATACGGATGTTAGTGGCAGAATGTTTTGTGGACGTGGTTGTGTCATAGAGCTGTACGGAGGTGGTGGTGGCACAGGGAGGTTGTGGTGGCATAGTTTTATACGGAGGTGGCGGTAGGACAGTGTTATACAGATACATTAGTGGCACAGTGTTATAAAGCGGTAGTAGTTGCAGAGTGTTATACGGAAGTGGTTGTGGCATAGTATTGTAGGGAGGTGGTGTTGGCATAGTTTAATACGGAGGTGGTATATCTATTCTATACGGAGGTGTTGATGGCATAGTGTTATCTGGAAGTGGTGGTGGCAAAGTGTTAAATGCAGGTGTGATGGTACAGTTTTATACGTAGTAGGAGGTGGCATAGTGTTACGCGGATGTAGTAGTTGAATAGTGTTAGACTTAGGTGGTAGTGGCATCTTGTTATACGGAGATGTTAGTGGCAGTTTTATACGGAGGTGGTAATGGCAGAGTGTTATATGTGAGTGGTAGGAGAAGAGTCTCATACGGTAGTTAGTGGTGGGATAGTGTTATATGGAGCAAGTGGCGGCATAGAGTTTTACGGAGCAGGTGGTGGCATAGTGTTAAACGGTGGTGGTGCTTTCAGAGAGTTATACGGAGGTGATAGTGGCAGAATGTTATACGAAGGTGGTCGAGGCAAAGAGATATAAAGTGGTGGTGCCATAGATTTATAGGGAGGTGGTGGTGACATAGGTTAATACGGAAGTGGTGTTGTCATAGTGTTATACGGAGGTGGTCGTGGCACAGTATTGTACAGATGTGGTAGTGGTAGAGTGTTATACGAAGGTGATTATTGCTTAGTATTATACGGAGGTGGTGTTGCCATAGTTTTATACAGAGATGGTGGTGGAATAGTCTGATCCGGATGCGCTGGTGGTATAGTGTTATAGGGAGGTCGTGGTGGCATAGTTTTATACAGATGTGTTACTGGCATAGTGTTATACGGAGATGGTAGTGGCACAGTACTATACCCAGGTGGTAAAGGCAGAGTGTTATACGGAGGTGGCTGTGGCATAATATCATAGAGAGGTACTGGGATGGTGTTTTACAGAGGTGTTGGTAGCAAAGTGTTATAGACAGGTGATGGTGGCACACTTTATACGGAGGTGGTAGTGGCATAGTGTTATACGGAGGTGTTAGTGGCATAGTGTTATACGGAGGCGGTAGTGACAGAGTGTTATACGGAGGTGGTTGTGGCATAGTGTTATACGAAGGTGGTGGTGGCACATTTTCATACGGAGGTGGTAGTCGCATAGTTTCATACGGAGATCGTGGTGGCATAGTGTTATATAGACGTGTTTGTGGCATGATGTTATACGTAGGTGGTGGTAGCAGAGTGTTATACGGAGGTAGTAGTGGGATGTTATGCGGAGGTGGTCGTGGAAAGAGTTATACGGAGGTGGTGTTGACATAGTGTTATACGTAGGTGGTAGAGACAGGGTGTTATATGTAGGTGGTAGTAGAAGAGTGTTATACGGTAGTTAGTGGTGGCATAGTGTTATACGGAGCAAGTGGTGGCATAGTGTTTTACGGAGCAGGTGGTGGCATAGTGTTTTACGGAGAAGGTGGTGGCATAGTGTTATACGTTGGTGGTGGTGGCATAGTGATATACGGATGTGGTATTGGCATATGGTTATGCGGAGGCTTTAGTGACATAGTGTTAACGGATTTGTTGTTGGCAGAGTGTTACACGGAGATGGTGTTGGCAGATTGTTATACGAACGTGTTGGTATAGTGTTATACGGAGATGGCGGTAGCACAGTGTTATACGCAGGCGATGGTGGCACAGTGTTATAAGGAGGTGGTGGTGGCAGTGTTATATGGAGGTGGTGGCAGAGTGTTATACGGTTGTGGTAGTGGCATAGTGTTATAAGGAGTTGGTGTTGATATAGTGTTATACAGAGAGTCTGGTGGAATAGTGTTATACTGAGGTTGTAGTAGCAGAGTGTTATAGGGAGGTGGTAGTGACATAGTGTTATACGTAGGTGATACTGGCAGTATTATATGGAAGTGGTAATGGCACAGTGTCATACGGAGGTGGTGGTGGGATAGTCTTATACCGAGTTGGTAGTGGCAGAGTGTTATACGGAGCTGGAAGTGGCCAAGTGTTGTAGGGCGGTGTTGGTGGCATAGTGTTATACGGAGGAGGTGGTGCAATAGTGTTGTACGGAGGTGGTGATGGTATAGTGTTACACGGTGGTGGTGGTTTCACAGTGTTATATTGAGGTGGTAGTGGCAGAATGTTATACGGAGGTGGTCGTGGAAAGAGTTATACGGAGGTGGTGGTGGCATAGAGTTATAGGGAGGTGGTGGTGGCATAGTGTTATATGGTGGTGGTGGTGGCATAGTGTTACAGGAAGGTGGTAGTGGCATTGTGTTATACTTAGGTGGTAGTGACAGAGTGTCATACGGAGGTGGTGGTAGAATAGTGTTATACGGATTTGGTGGTACCTTTGTGTTAAGCGTAGGTGGTGGAGGCATAGTTTTGTACAGAGATGTTGGTGTCATATTGTTATAATGAGGTGGTAGTGGGAGAGTGTTATACGGAGGTGGTGGTGGTATAGAGTTATAGAGAGGTGGTGGTGGTATAGAGTTATAGAGAGGTGGTGGTGGCATAGTGTTTTACGGTGATGGTAGTGGTGACATAGTGTTACAGGAAGGTGGTAGTGGCATAGTGTTATACTTAGGTGGTAGTGGCAGAGTTTTGTACAGAGGTGGTGTAGAATAGTGTTATACGAAGGCGGTGGTGCCCTAGTGTTAAGCGTAGGTGGTGGGGGCATAGTTTTATACAGAGGTTGTGGTGTCATATTGTTATAAAGAGGTGGTGGTGGGAGAGTGTTATACAGAGGTGGTAGTGGCAAAGTGTTATAACGGAGGTGTGTGTTGGCATAGTGTTATGCTGAGGTGGCTGTGTCATCCTGTTATATTGGGTTGGTAGTGGAAAGTGTTATACGGAGGTGTTGATAGACTTTTATATTGAAGTGGTGGTGGCATAGTGTTATGGGGTGTTAGTAGTGGCATCGTGTTAAACGGAGTTGATGGAGGGATAATGTTATAAGGAAGTGGCATTGGCATAATGTTATGCGGAGTTGTTAGTGACAGGGTGTTCTACGGTTGTGGTGGCATAGAGTTATACCGAAGTCGAGGTGGCACAGTGATAAAATGAGGTGGTGGTGGCAGAATGTTATACAGAGGTAGTGGTGGCAAAGTGTTATAACAGAGGTGATGGTTGCTTAGTGTTATACTGAGGTGGCAGTGTCATAATGTTATATGGGGTTGTTATTGGTAGAGTGTTATAAGGCGGTGGTGGTGGCAGAGTTATAAGGAAGTGGTGGTGGCATAATGTTATGTGGAGGTAGTAGTAGCAACGGGTTATACGGAGGTGGTGGAGGCAGTGTTATAAGGAGGTGGCAGTGACATAGTGTTACACGGAGGTGGTAGTGGCAGAGTATTATACGGAAGTCGTGGTGGCATAGCGTTATACGGAAGTAGTAGTGGCTTAGTATTATACGGAGGTGGTGGTGGCATAGTGTCATACAGAATAGGTGGTGGCATAGTGTCATACAGAATAGGTGGTGGCATAGTGTCATACAGAATAGGTGGTGGCATAGTGTTATACGGAGGTGGTGATGGCATACTATTATACGGAGGTCATAGTGGCATAGGTGGTGGTGGCCGAGTGTTATAAGGAGTTGGTGGTGTCAGAGTGTTATACGGAGGTAGTAGTGACATAGTGTTATACAGAGGTGGTGTTGGCCTAGTGCTATACGGAGGTAGTAGTAGCAGGATCTTATATGTAAGTGGTAGTAGCAGAGAATTATACGGAGGTAGTGGTTGCATAGTGTAATCCGGAGTAGGAGGTGGCATAGTGTTATACGGTGGTGGCCGAGTGTTATAAGGAGTTGTTGGTGTCAGAGTGTTATACGGAGATAGTAGTGACATAGTGTTATACAGAGGTGGTGTTGGCCTAGTGCTATACGGAGGTGGTAGTGGCAAGGTCTTATATGTAAGTGGTATTAGCAGGGAATTATACGGAGGTAGTGGTTGCATAGTGTAATACGGAGTAGGAAGTGGCATAGTGTTATACGGAGAAGGTAGTGCCATAGTGTTTTACGGTGGTGGTGGTTGCATAGTGTTATATAGAGTTGGTGTAGGCACAGTGTTACACGAAGGTGGGAGTGGCATAGTGTTATACGGAGATGGTGGTGGCTAAGTGTGATACGGAAGCGGTGATGCCATAGTGTTATACGGAGGTGGTAGTGGCAGAATATCATAATAAGGTGGTTGTGGTAAAGAGTTATACGGAGGTAGTATTGGCGTAGTGTTATCCGGAATTGGTGGTAGCAAAGTGTTATACGAAGGCGGTTCCGGTATAGGGTTATACGGAGGTGGTTGTGGCATAGTGTTAAACAGAGATTATTTCGGCATAGTGTCATAAGGAGGTGGTAGTGGCAGAGTGTTATATGGATGTGGTGGTGGAATAGTGTCATACAGAGGTAATAGTGACAAAAAGTTATAAGGAGGTGGTAGTGGCATATTGTTATACGGAGGTTGTGGTGGCAAAGTTATATATGGAGGTTTTAGTGGCAGAGTGTTATGCGGATGTAGTTGTGGCAGACTGTTTTACGGAGGAGTTGGTGGCATAATGTTACACGGAGGTAGTAGTGGCATAGTGTTATACGGAATTGTAGTAACAAAGCGTTATACGGAGATGGTGGTGGTATAGTGTTATACATAAGTAGTTGTGCATAGTGTTATGTGGATGTGGTGATAGAATAGTGTTATTAGGAGGTGGTGGAGACATAATGTTATACTGAGGTGGTGTGGCAGAATATTATAATGAGGAGGTTATGGCATAGTATTGCATGGATGTGATGGTGCATAGTTTTATATGGAGGTGGTGGTGGCATAGTGTTATACGGATATGATAGCGCCATAGTCTTATAAGGAGGTGGTATTGGCGTAGTCTTATGCGGAGGTGGTGGTGGCCTAGTGTTATACAGAAGAGGTGGTGGCATAATGTTATAAGGAGGTGGTGGTGGACGGGTGTTATAAGGAGTTGGTGGTATCAGAGTGTTATACGGAGGTAGTAGTGTCATAGTGTTATGCAGAGGTGGTGTTGGTATAGTGCTAAACTGAGGTGGTTGTGGCAGGGTTTTATATGTAAGTGGTAATAGCAAAGAATTATTCGGAGATAGTGGTTGCATAGTGTTATACGGAACAGATGGTGTTATTATGAGTTGATAGTGCCATAGTGGTTTACGGTGGTGAAGGTTTCATTGTGTTATACGGATGTGGTGTTGGCATAGTCTGATACGTAGGTAGTAGTGGCATAGTCTTATACGGAGGTGGTAGTGGCCTGGTGTTATACAGAAGAGGTGGTGGCATAGTGTTATACGGAGGTCGTAGTGGCTGGGTGTTATAAGGAGTTGGTGGTGTCGGAGTGTTATAAGGAGGTAGTAGGGGCATCGTGTTATACATAGATGGTGTTGGCATAGTGCTATACGAAGGTGGTAGTGGCAGGGTGTTATATGTAAGTGGTAGTAGTAGAGAATTATACGGAAGTAGTGGTTGCATAGTGCTATACGGAGCAGGTGGTGGCATAGTGTAATACGGAGTTCATTGTGCCATAGTGTTTTATTGTGATGGTGGTTTCATAGAGTTATACGGAGATGGTGTTGGCATAATGTTACACGAAGGTGGTAGTGGTATCCTTTTATCGGAGGTGGTAGTCGCACAGTGTTATAAGGAGATGGTGGTTGCTTAGTGTTATGTGGAGTTGTTGGTGCCATAGTGTTATACGGAGATGGTAGTGTCAGAATATAATAATGAGGTGGTTGTGGCAAAGAATTGTGCGGAGGTAGTGGTGGCATAGTGTTATACGGAATTGGTAGTGGAAAAGTGTTATACGGAGGTGGTGGTGGTATAGGGTTATACGGAGGTGTTGTGGCATAGTGTTATACGGTGTTTGTTGCGGCATAGTGTTATAAGCAGGTGGTAGTTGCAGAGTGTTATATAGATGTGGTGGTGGAATGGTGTTATACAGAGATATTATTGACAAAGTGTTATAAGGAGGTGGTAGTGGCATATTGTTATACGGAGGTTGTGGTGGCAAAGTGTTATATGGAGGAGGTAGTGGCAGAGTGTTATGCGGATGTGGTTGTGGAATAGTGTTATATGAAGGTTCGTGGAATAGTGTTATATGGAGGTAGTAATGGCATAGTGTTATGTGGAGTTGGTGTTGGCATAGTGTTATACGGAGGTGGTGGTGGCATAGTGTTATACGGAGGTAGTAGTGCCATAGTGTTAAACGGAATTGGTAGTGGCAAACTGTTATACGAAGGTGGTGGTGGTATAGGGTTATACGGAGGTGGTGGTGTTATAGGGTTATACGGAGGTAGTTGTGGTATATTGTTGTACGGATTTGTTGCTGCATAGTGTTATAAGGAGGTGGTAGTGGCAGAGGATTTTATGTATATGGTGGTGGAATAGTGTTACACAGAGGCAATAGTGACAGAGTGTTATAGGGAGGTGGTAGTGGCATATTGTTACATGGAGGTTGTGGTGGCAGAGTGTTATACGGAGGTGGTAGTGGCAGAATGTTATACGGAGGTTTTTATAGCATAGTGTTATCAGGAGGAGGTGGTGGCGGATTGTTATACGGAGGATTAGGGGGCATAGTGTTATACGGTGGTGGCAGTGTCGTAGTGGTATATGTAAGTGGTAGTGGCATAGTGTTACACCGAGGTGGTTGTGGCATATTGTTATAAGGAGTTCATAGTGTCAGAGTCTTATACAAGGATCGTAGTGGCAGAGTTTTGCAGGGAGGATTTGGTGGCATAGTGTTATTCGAAGAGGTGGTTGCATAGTGTTATATGGAGGTTGTGGTGACAAAGTGTAATGGGGTGGTGTGGTGGCAGAATGTTATACGGAGGTGGTTGTGGCATAGAGTTATATGGACGTGGTGGTGGCATAGTGTTATAAGATGGTGTTGGCATAGTTTTATACGGAAGTGGTGGTGACTTTGTGTTATACGGAGATGGTAATGGCAGCATGGTATTCAGAGGTGGCAGTGGCAGAATGTCATACGGAGGTGGTTGTGGCATGGTATTATAGGGAGGTGGTGTTGCCATAGTGTAATACCGAGATGGTGGTTTTATAGTTTTATATGAAGGTGTTATGAGGAGGCGGTAGTGGCAGAGTGCTATACGGAGGTACTAGTTGCAAAGTGTTATACGTAGGTGGTAGTGGCAGAGTCTTATACTGATATGGTTGTGGCAGTGTTATACGGAGGTAGTAGTGGTATAGTGTTATAAGGAGGTGGTGTTGCCATAGTGCTATGCGGAGGTGGTGGTATCATAGTGTTATATTGAGGTGGTAGTGGCATAGTGTCACAAGGAGGTTGTAGTGGCAGAGTGTTACACAGAGGTGTCGGTGGCACAGTGTTATATGGATGAGGTGGCGTCATAGTGTTATACCGAGGTATTAGTGGCAAAGTGTTATAAGGTGGTAGTGGCATAGCGTTATACGGAGGTGGTGGTGGCATAGTGTTATACGGAGATAGTGGTGGTGGTAGAGTGTTACACGCAGGTGGTGGTGGCATAGTGTTATACCGACGTGGTTGTAGAAGAATGTTATACGGAGGTGGTGGTGGCAGTGTTATACGGAGGTGGCGGTGGCATAGTGTTACAAGGAATTGGTTTTTCGCATAGTGTTATAAAGAAGGTGTGGTGACATAGTGTTATACGGAGTTGTTGGTGTCATAGTGTTATACCGAGGCGGTGGTGGCATAGTGTTATACGAAGGTAGGGGTGGCATGGTGTTATAGTAAGGTGGTAGTGGCAGAGTGTTATACGGAGGTGGTAGTGGTTTAGTGTTATACGTACGTGGTAGTGGCAGAGTTATATATGGAGGTGATAGTGGCAGAGTTTTATATGGAGGTGATAGTGGCATAGTGTTATACGGAGAGGGTGGTGGCATATTGTCATACGGGTGTGGTAGTGGCATATTTCATTACGGTGGTGGTGGTGGCAAAGTGTTATACCGATGTGGTAGTGGCACAGTATTACATGAAGGTGTTAGTATCATAGGGTTATATGGAGGTGCTGGTGGCAGAGTGCTATAAGGAGGTGCTGCTGGCACAGTGTTATACGGAGGTGGTGGTCGCATAGTGTTATACGAAGGTTTCAATAAGCATAGTGTTATAGGGAGGTGTTTTTGGCATAATGTTATACGGAGGTGGTGATGGCATAGTATCATACGGAGGTGGTGATGGCATAGTGTTATACAGACGTGGTAGTGGGAGTGTTATAAGTTTGTGGTGGTGGAATAATGTTAGACGGAGGTGGTGATGGCATAATGTTATACGGAGATGGTGGTGGTATAGTGCTATATGGAAGTAGTAGTAGCATAGTGTTATACGGAGCAGGTGGTGGCATAATGTTATGCGGAAGTAGTAGTGGCATTGTGCTATACGAAGCAGGTGGTGGCATAGTGTTATACGGATGTGGTAGTGGCATACAGTTTTACGGTGTTGGTGGTGGCATAGTGTTAAACGGAGATGGTGTTGGGCTAGTGTTACACGAAGGTGGGAGTGGACTAGTGATATACGGATATCGTAGTGGCAGAGTGTTTCACGGAGATGGTGGTGGCTGAGTCTTATACGAAGGTGGTGATGCCATAATGTTATACGGAGGTGGGAGTGGCTGACTATTATAGTGAGGTGGCTGTGGCAAAGAATTATCCAGAGGTGGTGTTGGCATATTGTTATACGGTGGTGTTGGTGACATAGCTTTATATGAAGATGGTGATAGCATAGTGTTATCCGGAGGTGGTGGTAGCATTGTGTTATAGGGAGGTGGTGGTGGCATAGTTTTATACGGAGGTGGTAATGCCATAGTGTTACATGGATGTGGTACTGGCAGGATGTTATGCGGAGTTGGTGTTGGCATAGTGTTAAACGGAGGTAGTGGTGGTAAAGTGTTATACGGAGATAGTAGTGGCACAGTGTTATACAGAATTGCTAGTGGCAAAGTTTTATATAGAATTGTTAGCGGCAAAGTGTTATACGGAGGTGGTGGCGGCATAGTGTTATACGGAGCTTGTTGCGGCATTGTGTTGTAATGAAGTGGTAGTGGCAGTGTTATATGGATATGGTGGTGGAATAATGCTATACAGACGTAATAGTGACAGAGTGTTATAACGAGGTGGTAGTGGCATATTGCTATACAGAGGTTGTGGTAGCGAAGTGTCAATACTTAGGAGGTAGTGGCAGTGTTATTCGGAGGAGGTAGCTGCAGACTGTTATATGGAGGGGTTGGTAGAGTAGTGTTATCAGGAGGAGGTGGCGGCATAGTGTTTTACGGAGGTGGTGGTTGCATAGTATTTTACGGTGGTGGTGCTGGTGTCATAGTGTTATATGGAGGTGGTAGTGGTATATTGTTATACGGAGCTCGTAGTGGCAAAGTGTTATACATAGTTGTTAGTGACAGACTTCTGCAGGGAGGTGTTGGTGGCATAGTGTTATACGTAGGAGGTGTTGGCAAAGTGTTATACGAAGGTTACGGTGACATAGTATAATATGGTGGTGGTGGCGACATACTGTTATACGGAGATGGTAGTGGCAGAATGTTATACGGAAGTGGTTGTAGCCTAGAGTTATACGGAGGTCGTGGTGGCATACTGTTATGGAGAGGTGATGTTGGCGTAGTCTTATACGGAGATGGTGGTGGCATAGTGTTATACGATGATGGTAGTGGCACAGTGTTATACAGAGGTAGTGGTGCCAGAGTGTTATACGGAGGCCATGGTGCCAGAGTGTTATACGGAGGTGGTTGTGGCATAGCATTATTTGAAGGTGGTGTTGGCATAGAGTAATACGGAGGTGGTGGTGTTATAGTTTTATTTGGATGTGGTAGCGCCACAGTGTTATAAGGAGGTGGTAGTGGCAGATTGCTTACGGAGGTATTAGCGGCAAAGTGTTATACGTAGGTGATAGTGGCTGAGTGTTATACGGGTATGGTTGTGGCAAAGTGATTTATGGAGGTATTAGTGGCATAGTGTTATTAGGATGTAGTGTTGCCATAGTGCTATACCGAGGTGGTGGTGTCAGTGTTATATCGAGGTGGTATTGGCATAGTGTTATAAGGAGGTGGTAGTGGCAGAGTGTTAAACGGAGGTGTCGGTGACATAGTGTTATACAGAGGAGGTGGTGGCATAGTGTTATACGGAGGTAGTAGTAGCATATTGTTATAAGGAGCTGGTAGTGGCATAGCGTTATTCGGAGGTGGCTTTGGCAGAGTTTTATGCGAAGGTGGTGATGGCATATTGTTATTCGGAGGCGGAGGTGGCTTAGCGTTATACGGAGATAGTGGTGGTGGTATAGTGTTATACGCTGGGGATGGTGGCATAGTGTTATGCCGAGGTGGTGGCAGCAGACTGTTTTGCGGAGATGGGGGTGGCAGAGTGTTATACGATTGTGGTAGTGGCATAGTGTTATACGATTGTGGTAGTGGCAAAGTGTTATAAGTTTAGTGTTGGCATAGTGTTATATAGAGGGTGTGGTGACATAATGTTAAACGGAGGTGTTGGTGGCATAGTGTTATACGGAGGTGGTGGTGGAATAACGCTATACGTAGGTGGTGGTGACAGTTATAGTGAGGCGGTAGTGGCAGAATGATTTACAGAGGTGGTAGTGGCTTAGTGTTATACTTAGTTGGCAGTGACATAGTGTTACATGGAGGTGATAATGACATAGGGATATATGGAAGTGGGGGTGGCATGATATCATACGGAAGTGGTGGTGGCATATTGTTATACGGAGGTGGTAGTGGTATTTTGATATAAGGAGGTTTTTGTAGCATAGCGTTATACGGAGGTGGTGATGGCATAGTGCTCTATGGAGGTGGTAGTAGCCCCTTGTTATAAGGAGGTTTTTGTGGCCTAGTGATACACGTAGGTGTTGGTGGCATAGTATTATGAGGTGGTGGTGGCATGGTGTTATGTAGAAGTGGTAGTGGCAGTGCAATACTTTTGTGGTGGTGGCATAAAGTTAGACGAAGGTGGGGATGGCGTAATGGTATACGGAGGTGGTTGTGGCATAGTGTTATACGGAGCAGATGGTGCCATAGTGTTATACGGAGGTGGTAGTGGTATACTGTTTTACGGTGATGGAGGCGGCATAGTGTTATACGGAGGTGGTGTTGGCAAAGTGTTACACGAAGATGGGTGTGGCTTAGTGTTATACGGAGGTGGTAGTGGCAGAGTGTTTTACGGATATGGTGGTGGCGGCTTAGTATTATACGGAGGTGGTGGTGCCATAGTGTTATACGGGGGTGGTGGTGGCAGAATATCATAATGAAGTGGTTTTGGCAGAGATATACGGAGGCGGTGGTGTTATAGTGTTATTGGAAAGTACTGGGAGCAAAGTTTTATACTGAGGTTGCGGTGGCATAGTGTTACACGGAAGTGATTATGGCAAAGTCTTATACGGAGGTGGTACTGACAGCTTGTTATACGGAGGTGGTTGTGGCATACTATTATACGGAGGTAGTGTTGGCATAGTGCTATACGGTGGTGGTGGTGGCATAGTTTTATACGGAGGTGGTAATAGTATAGTGTTAACCGGAGTTCGTAGTAGCATAGTGCTATAGGGAGGTGGTGGTGGCATAGTTTTAAATGGAGGTGGTGACGGCATAGTGTTATACGGATATGATAGTAGCATATTGTTATACGGAGGTGTTGCTGGCAGATTCTTATACGGAGGTGCTTGTGGCATTGTATTATCCGTAGGTGGTGTTGGTATAGTGTTATACGGTGGTGGTGTTGGTGGCATAGTTTTATACGGAGTTGGTGATAGCATAGTGTTATCCGGAGGTCCTAGGAGCATAGTGCTATAGGGAGGTGGTGGTGGCATAGTTTTATACGGAAGTGGTGGTGGCATAGTGTTATACGGACATGATAGTGGCATAGTGCTATACATAGGTGGTACTGGCAGATTCTTATACGGAGGTGCTTGTAGCATTGTATTATCTGTAGGTGGTCTTGGCATAGTGTTATACGGTGGTGGTGGTGGCATAGTTGTTTTACGGAGGTGGTGGTGGTAAAGTGTTATACGGAGGTAGTAGTGACGCAGTGTTATACAGAAGTGTCAGTGGCAAAATGTTATACGGAGGTGGTGGTTGCATAGGGTTATACGAAGGTGGTGGTGGCACAGTGTTATACAGATTTTGTTGCGGCATAGTGTTATAATGGGGTGGTAGTGGCTGAGCGTTATATGGATGTGGTGGTGGAATAATGTTATGAAGAGGTAATAGTGACAAAGTGTTACAAGGAGGCGGTAGTGAAGTATTGCTATACAGAGGTTGTGGTAGCAAAGTGTCATACGGAGGAGGTAATGGCAGAGTGTTATACTGAGGTGGTAGTGGCAGACTGTTATATGGAGGTGTTGGTGGAGGAGTGTTATCAGGAGATGGTGGCATAGTGTTATACGGAGGTGGTGGTTGCATCCTATTATACGGTGGTGGTGCTGGTGTCGTAGTGTTATATGGAGGTGAAGGTGAAATACGGAGGTAGTAGTGGCATATTGTTATACGGAGTTCGCAGTAGCAAAGTGTTATACAGAGTTGGTAGTTGCAGAGTTTTGCAGGGAGTGTTATACGGAGGTTACGGTGGCATAGTGTAATGCGGTGGTGGTGGTTGCATAGTTTTATACGGAGACGATAGTGGCAGAATGTTATACGTAGGTGGTTGTGGCCTAGAGTTATACGGAGGTTGTGGTGGCATTGTGTTATAGGGAGGTGATGTTGGCGTACTTTTATACGGAGTCGGTGTTGGCAAAGTGTTATACGGAGATGTTAGTGGCACAGTATCGTACAGAGGTGGTAGTGCCAGAGTGTGATACGGAGGTGGTTGTGGCAAAGTATTATATGGAGGTAGTGTTGGAATAGTATAACACGGAGGTGGTGGTATCATAGTTTTATATGAATGTATTAGTGTCATAGTATTATAAGGAGTTGGTAGTGGTAGAGTGCTATACGGAGGTACTAATGACAAAGTGTTATACATAGGTGGTAGTGGCTGAGTGCTATATGGATATGGTTGTGGCAAAGTGTTTTACCGAGGTAATACTGGCATGTATTATTAGGAGGATGTAGTGGTGCCATAGTGCTATACGGAGGTGGTGGTGTCATAGTGTTATATGGAGGAGGTGTTGGCACTGTAGTGGCAGAGTGTTAATCGGAGATGTTGGTGGCATAGTGTTATACGGAGGAGGAGGTGGCATAGTGTTGAACGGAGGTAGTAGTAGCATATTGTTATAAGGAGTTGGTAGTGGCATAGCGTTATTCGGCGATGGTATTGGTAGAGTGTTATACGAAGTTGGTGGTGGCAGAGTGTTATACAGAGGTGGTTTTGGCATAGTGTTATAAGGAAGTGGTGATGGCATATTGTTACACGAAGGTGGAGGTGGCAGAGCGTTATACGGAGATGGTGGTGGTGGTATAGTGTTATACGCAGGGATGGTGGAAAAGTGTTATTCCGAGGTGGTGGTGGCAGACTGTTATACGGAGGTGGTGGTGGCAGAGTGTTATACGAAGTTGGTAGTGGCATAGTGTTATAAGGAGTTGGTGTTGGCATAGTGTTGTATGTATAGAGGGTGTGGTGACACAATGTTATACGGAGGTGTTGGTGGCATAATATTATACGAAGGTGGCGGTGGGAGAGTTTTATACGAAGTTTTTAGTGTCATAGTGTTGTAAAGAGTTGGTGTTAGCATAGTGTTATATAGAGGGTGTGGTAACATAATGCTATACGGAGGTGATGGTGGCATAGTGTTATACGGAGGTGGTGGTGGAATAACGTTATATGGAGGTGGTGGTGACATAGATTTATAGTGAAGAGGTAGCGGCAGTGTTATACGGAGGTGGTAGTGACTTAGTGTTATACGTAGGTGGTAGTGGCAGAGCGTTATATGGAGGTGATAGTGACAGTGTTTTATGGAGGTGGTGATGGCATATTGTTATATAGGTGTGGTAGTGGCATATCGTAATACGGAGTTGGTGGTTGCAATGTTATACGGAGTTGGTGGTGGCAATGTTATACGGAGTTGGTAGTTCCATAGTGTTATACGGAGGTGTTAGTGGCATAGTGTTACACGGAGGTGCTACTGGCAGAGTGTTATACGGAGGTGGTAGTGGCATAGTGTTATAAGGAGGTTTTTGTGGCATAGTGTTATACGGAGGTGTTTGCGGCATAGTATTATACGGAGGTGGTGGTGCTTAGTGTTATATAGACATGGTAGTGGCAGTGTAATACGTTTGTGGTAGTGGTATAAAGTTAGACGAAGGTCGGGATGTCATAATGTTATACGGAGGTGGTGGTGGCATAGTGTTATACGGAAGTAGCAGTGGTATAGTGTTATACGGAGCAGGTGGTGGCATAGTGTTATACGGAGGCTGGTAGTGGCATACTGTTTTACGGTGATGGTGGTGGCATAGTGTTATACGGAGGTGGTGTTGGCATAGTGTTACACGAAGATGGGAGTAGCAGAGTGTTATACGGAGGTGGTAGTGGCAAAGTGTTTTACGGATATGGTGGTGGCTTAGTGTTATACGGAGGTGGTTGTGCCATAGTGTTTTACTGAGGCGGTAGTGCAGAATATTATAATGAGGTGATTTTGGCAAAGAGTTATACTGAGGTGTGGTGGTGGCATAGTGTTATTGGGAGGAGCTGGTGGCAAAGTCTTATACGGAGGTGGTGGTAGCATAGTGTTATAGGGAGGTCCTTGTGGCAAAGGCTTATACGGAGGTGGTAATGGCAGATTGATATACGGATGTGGTTGTGGCATAGTATTATACGGAGATTCTGTTTGCATAGAGTTATACGGTGGTGGTGGTGACTTAGTTTTATACGGAGGTGATGATAGCATAGTCCTATTGTGAGGTGATGGTGGCATAGTTTTATACGTAGTTTGTAGTGGCCTAGTGTTACAAGGAGGTGGTACTGGCAGATTGTTATGCGGAGTTGGTGTTGGCATAGCGTTATGCGGAGGTGGTCATGGGGAAGTGTTATATGGAGGTAGTGGTTGCACAGTGTTATACGAAATTGGTAGTGTCAGAGTGTTATATAGAGGTGGTGGCTGCGTTGGATTATACGGATATGGTGGTGGCATAGTGCTATACGGAATTTGTTGTGGCATAATGTTATAAGGAGGTGATAGTGGCAGACTGTTATGTGCATGCGATGGTGGAATAGTGATATCCAGAGGTAATAGTGACAGAGTATTATAAGGAGGTGGTAGTGGCCAATTGTTATACGAAGGTTGTGGTGGCAAAGTGTCATACGGAGGAGGTAGTGGCATAGTGTTGTACTGAGGTGGTAGTCGCAGACGGGAGTGTTAGTGGAGTAGTGTTATCAGGAGGAGGTGGTATTATAGTGTTATATGGATGTGGTGGTGGTATAGTATTATACGGTGGTGATGGTGTCATAGTGTTATATGGAGGTGGTTGTTGAATAGAGTTACATGGAGGTGGTAGTGGCATATTATCATACGGAGTTCGTAGTGGCAAAATGTTATACAGAGGTAGGATTGGCAGTTTTGCAGGAAAGCGTTGGTGGCATAATACGTAGAGGGTGCTGGCATAGTATTATACGTAGGTTATGTTGGCATCGTGTAATACGGTGTTGATGGTGACAGTGTTATACGGAGATGGTCGTGGAAGAATGTTATACTGAGGTGGTTGTGCCCTAGAGTAATATGGAGGTGGTGGTGGCATAGTATTATGGGGAGGTAGTGTTGGCATAGCTTTTATACGGAGTTGGTGGTGTCATTGTGTTATACGGAGATGTTAGTGGCACGATGTTATACAGAGATGGTAGTGCCAGCGTGTTATACGGAGTTGGTTGTGGCATAGCATTATAAGGAGGTGGTGTTGGCAGAGTGTAATACGGAGGTAGTGGTATCATAGTTTTATATGGAGGTACTAGTGCCATAGTGTTATAAGGAGGTTGTAGTGGCAGAGTGCTATACGGAGGTACTAGCAGGCAAAGTGTTATATGTAGGTGATAGTGGCTGAGTGGTATACGGATATGGTTGTGACAAAGTGTTATACGGAGTTAATACTGGCATGGTGTTATAAGAGGTAGTTGTGCCATAGTGCTTTACGGATATGGTGGTGTCTAGTCTTATATGGATGAAGTAGTGGCATAGTGGTATAAGGAGGTGGTAGTGGTACAGTGTTAATCGGAGGTGTCGGTGGCATAGTGTTATACGGAGGAGGTGGTGCCATAGTGTTGTACGGAGGTAGTGGTGGCATATTGTTATAAGGAGTTGGTAGTGGCATAACGTTATACGGAGGTGGTGTCGATAGAGTGTTATACAAAGGTGGTGGTGGCACTAGTGTTATGCGGAGGTGGTGTTGGCATAGTGTTATAATGAGGTGATGGTGACATAGTGTTATACGGAGGTGGTGGTGGCATTTTGTTATACGAAGGTGGAGTTCCAGAGAGTTATCCGGAGATGGTGGTGGTGGTATAGTGTTACACCCACAGGGTGGTGGCATAGTGTTATACTGAGCTGGTGGAAGCAGACTGTTATACGGAAGTGGTGGTGGCAGAGTGTTATACACAGTGGGTAGTCGCATGGTGTTATAAGGAGTTGGTGTTGGCATGGTGTTATATAGAAGGTGTAGTGACATAGTGTTATACGGAGGTGTTGGTGGCATAGTGTTATACAGAGGTGGTGATGGCATAACGCTATACGGAGTTGTGGTGGCCTAGTGTTATAGTGAGTAGGTAGTAACAGAGTATTATTCGGAGGTGGTAGTGGCTTAGCGTTATACGTAGGTGGTAGTGGCAGAGTGATATATGGAGGTGATAGCGGCATTGGGGTATACGGAGGTGGTCGCAGCATATTGTTATACGGGTGTGGTAGTGGCATATTGTGATATGGAGTTGGTGGTTGGAAAAGTGTTATACGGAGTTGGTGGTGGCATAGTGTTATATGGAGGTGTTAGTGGCAGAGTGTTATAAGGAGGCTCTGGTGGCATAATGTTATGCGGAAGTGGTGGTGGCATAGTGTTATACAGAGGTGGTAGTGGCATAGTGTTATTAGAGGTGTTGATGGAACAGTGTTATACGGGTGTTGGTGGTATAGTATCATACGGAGGTGGTAGTGGCATAGTGTAATACAAACGTGGAAGTGGCATAATGTTAGACGAAGGTAGTGTTGGTGTTGATGGTGGAATAGTGTTATACGGAAGTAGAAGTGGCATAGTGTTATACGGAGCAGGTGGTGGCATAATGTTATACGGAGGTGGTAGTGATATACTATTCTACGGTGGTTGTAGGTGGTGATGGCATAGTGTTATCCGGATGTGGTGTTGGATTAGTGCTACACGAAGGTGGGAGTGGCACAATGATATACCGAGGTGGTAGTGGCAAAGTGTTTCACGGTGATGGTGGTGGCTTAGTGTTATACGGAGGTGGTGGTGCCATAGTGCTATACGGAGGTGGTAGTGTCAGGATATTATAATGAGGTGGTTGCGGCAAAGAGTTATACGGAGGTGGTGCTGGCATAGTGTTATAGGGAGATGGTAGTGGCATAGTTTTATACAGAGGTGGTGTTGGCACAGTGTTATGCGGATATGATAGTGGCATAGTGTTATACGGAAATGGTACTGGCAGAATGATTTACGGAGGTGGTTGTGACATAGTATTATACGGAGGTGGTGTTGGCATAGTGTTATGCGGTGGTAGTGGTCGCATAGTTTTATACGGAGGTGTTGATAGCATAGTGTTATCCGGAGGTGGTGGTAGCACAGTGTTGTAGGGAGGAGATGGTGGCATAGTTTTATACTTAGGTGGTAGTGACATAGTGTTATACAGGTGGTACTGGTAGAGTGTTATGCAGAGTCAATGCTGGCATAGTGTTATACGGAGGTGGTGGTGGCAAAGAGTGATACGGAGGTAGCAGTGACAGTGTTACACGGAATTGGTAGTGGCAAAGTGTTATACGGAGGTGGTGGTTGCTGAGGATTATACGGAGGTGATGGTGGCATATTGTTATACGGAGTTTTTGCGGCATGATGTTATAAGGAGGTGGTAGTGGCAGAGTGTTATATGGATGTGGTGGTGGAATAGTGTTATACAGAGGTGATAGTGACAGAATATTGGAAGGAGGTGGTAGTGGCATATTGTTATACGGAGGTTGTGTTGGCAAAGTGTTATACGGAGGAGGTTGTGGCAGAGTGATATATCGAGGTGGAAGGTGGAGACTCTATAAGGAAGTGTTGGTGGAGTAGTGTTATCAGGAGGAGGTGGTGGCATAGTGTTATACGGAGGTGGTGTTGGCATAGTGTTATACGGTGGTGGCGGTGACATAGTGTTACATGGAGGTGGTGGTGGTATAGTGTTACACGGAGATGGTAGTGGCATTTTGTTATGAGTTCGTATTGCCAAAGTGTTATACAGAGATGGTAGTGGCAGAGTTTTCCAGGGAGGTGTTGGTTGCATAGTGTTATACATAGGGGGTGTTGGCATAGTTATATACGGAGGTTAGGTTAAGTGGCATTGTGTAATACGGTGGTGGTTGTGGCGTAGTGTTATATGGAGATGGTAGTGGCAGAATATTATGCGGAGGTGGCCGTACCCTAGAGTTATACGGAGGTTGTGGTGGCATAGTGTTATAGGGATGTATTGTTGGCATTGTTTTATACGAAGTTGGTGGTGGCATAGTGTTATACGGAGAAGTTAGTGGCACAGTGTTATACAAAGGTGGCAGTGCCAGAGTGTTATACGGAGTTAGTTGTGGCATAGTATTATATGGAGGTGATGTTGGCATAGTGTTGTATGAAGGTATTTGTGGCATATTGTTATATGGAGGTGATATTGGCATAGTGTTATACGGAGGTGGTATTAGCAGAGTGTTATACGAAGATGGTGGTAGCACAGTGTTATAAGGAGGTGGTTTTGGCACTGTGTTATACGGAGGTAGTGGTGGCATAGTGTTATACGGAGATGGTGGTAGAATACTGTTTTACGGAGGTGGTGGTGGCGTGGTGTTATAAGTAGGTGGTGGTGGCATAGTGTTATACGCAAGTGTTAGTGGCATAGTATAATATGGAGGTGGAGGTCGCAAAATGTTATACGGAGATGGTGGTGGTGGGACAGTGTTACACGCCGGGGGTGGTGGCATAGTGTTATACCGAGGTGGTGGTAGCCAACTATTATACAGATGTGGTGGTGGCAGATTGTTATGCGAAGGTGGTACTGGCATAATGTTATAAGTAGATGGTGTTGGCACAGTATTATATAGAGGGTCTATGACATAGTGCTATACGGAGGTGTTGGTGGCATAGTCTTATACGGGGATGGTGGCAGCAGAGTGTTATACGGATGTGGTGGTGGCACAGTATTGTACGGAGGTAATAGTGGCATAGTGTTATACGGAGGAGTTGATGGCATAGTGCTATACCGAGGTGGTGGTGTCATAGTGTTAAATGGAGGTGGTAGCGGCATAGCGTTGTAAAGAGATGGTACTGGTAGAGTGTTATTTGGAGGTGTCAGTGGTATAATGTTTTTCGGAGGTGGTAGTAGAATAGTGATATACGTTGTTGTTGTTGGCATAGTGTTATATAGAAGGTGTGGTGGCCTAGTGATATAAGGAGGTGGTAGTGGTATAGTGTTATACGTAGGTTGTGTTGCCTTAGTGTTATACGTAGGCGATGGTAGCAAAGTGTTATACGTAGGCGATGGTAGCAAAGTGTTATACGGAGGTGCTGGTGCCATAGTGTTATACGGAGGTGGTAGTGGTAGAGTGTTATACGAAGGTGGTGGTGGCATAGTGTTATATGGAGGAGAAGGTAGCCATAGTGTTGTGCGGAGGTAGTAGTAGCATAGTGCTATAGGGATGTGGTGGTGGCTTAGTGTTATACGGAGGTGGTTGTGGAATAGTGTTATAAGAAGTTGGTGTTAGCATAGTGTCATAAAAGGTTGGTGTTAGCATAGTGTTATATAGAAGATGTGGTGGCCTAGCTATATAAGGAGGTGGTAGTGACATAGTGTTATACGGAGGTTGTTTTGCCATAATGTTATACGGAGGTGATAATAGCATAGTGTTATACGGAGGCGGTAGTGGCATAGTGTTGTACGGAGATAGTGGTAGAATAGTATTATATGGAGGTGGTGGTGGCAGAGTGTTATACGGAGGTGTCGGTGGCATCATGTTATACGGAGGTGGTGGTGGCATAGTGTTTTTCGCAGTTGGTGGTGGGATACTGATATACGGAGGTGGTGGTGATAGAGTGTTATACGGATGAGGTGGGAGCATAGTGTTATACGGAGGTGGTAGTGGCACAGTGCTATAAGGATATTGTGGTGGCACAGCGTTGTACGGAGGTAGTAGTGGCATAGTGTTACAAAGAGGTGGTATTGGCAGTTATTCGGAGGTGTCGATGGCATCGTGTTATACGGAGGTGGTGGTGGTATAGTGTTATAGGAGGTGGTGGTGGCATAGTTTTATACGGATGAGGTGGTGGCATAGTGCTGGACGGAGGTAGTAGGAGCATAGTGTTATACGGAGGTGGTGGTGGCATAGTTTCATACGAAGGTATCGGTGGCATCGTGTTATATGGAGGTGGTGGTGGCATAGTTTCATACGAAGGTATCGGTGGCATCGTGTTATATGGAGGTGGTAGTGGCATAGTGTAATACGGAGGTGGTGGTGGCACGGTGTTATACGGAGGAGGTGGTGGCATAGTGTTGTACGGAGGTAGTAGTAGCATTTAATTACATGTAAGTGGTGGTGACATAGTGTTATACAGAGGTGGTAGTGGAATAGTGTTATAAGAAGTTGATGTTCGCATAGTGTTATATATAAGGTGTGTTGTCCTAGTGATATAAGAAGGTGGTGGTAGCATGGTGTTATAGGGAAGTTTAGTTGCCATAGTGTTATACGGAGGTGATAGTAGCATAGTGCTATACGGAAACGCTGGTGGCATATTGTTATACGGAGGTGGTACTGACACAGTGTTATAAGGATGTGTCGGTGGCACAGTGTTGTACAGAGGTAGTAGTTGCATAGTGTTACACAGAGGTACTGGTGGCATAGTGCTATACGGAGCTGATGGTGTCATAGTGTTATATGGAGATGGTAGTGGCATCGTGTTATGAAGAGGTGATACGGGCAGTGTGTTATTCGGAGGTGTCGGTGACATAGTGTAAGGAGGTGGTAGTGGAATAAGGTTAAAAGAAGTTGTTGTTGGTATTATGTCAAATAGAAGGTGTAGTGGGCTGGTGATATAAGGTGGTAGTGGCATAGTGTTATACGGACATATTGGTGGCAGAATGTTATACGGTGGTGCTGGTGGCAGTGTTATTCGGAGATGGCGGTGGCATAGCATTATAAGGAGTTGGTGGTGGCAGTGACATACAGACGTGGTAGTGGCAGTGTTTTACGTTTGTGGTGGTGGCATATTGTTAGACGGAGGTGATGATGGCATAGTGCTATGCGGAGGTGGTGGTGGCATAGTGTTATACAGAGGTAGAAGTGGGATGATGTTATACGGAGGTGGTGGTGACATAGTGTTATACGGAGCTGGTAGTGGTATAGCGTTATATTGAGGTGGTGGCGGTATATTGATATAAGGAGGTAGTAGTGCCATAGTGTTATACGGAGGTGTTGGTGCCTTATTGTTATACGGAGGTGGTGGTGGCATTGAGTTATACTGAGCTGGTAGTGACAGAGTGTTTACGGAGGTGGTAGTGGCATAGTTTTATACGGAGGTGATGGTGGAATATTGTTATACGGAGGTGGTAGTGCCATAATGTAATACGGAAGTGGTGGTGGCATAGTGTTACACGGAGTTGGTAGTGGCATAGTATTATACGGGGATGTTTGTGACATGCTGTTATACGGAGGTGGTGGTGCTATAGTCTTATTTCGAGGTGCCGGTGGCGTTGGGTTATACGTATGTGGTGGTGGCATAGTGTTATACGGAGATGGCGAAATATTGTTATACGTATGTGGTAGTGGCCTATCATAATACGTAGGTGGTGGTGGCAAAGTGCTACACGGAGGTGGTAGTGGCATAGTGCTATACCAAGTTGTTAAAGGCATAGTGTTATAAGGAGGTGCTGGTGATTAAGTGTTATACGGAGGTGCTTGAGGCATATTGTTATTCGGAGATGGCGGTGGCATAGTGTTATACGGAAGTGGTGGTGGCGTAGTGTTATACGGAGGTGGTGGTGGCATAGTGTTATACGGGGGTGTTAGTGGAAGGGTGTTATGCGTAGGTAGTTGCGTCATAGTGTTATAGAGAAGTAGCAGTGACATAGTGTTATAAGGAGGTGGTAGAGACAGAGTGTTATACGGATGTTGTGGCGGTAGAGTGTTACAAGGAGGAAGTCGTGGCATAGTGTTATACTGACGTGCTAGTGGCATAGTGTTATACTGAGGTGGTGGTGGCATATTGTTATCGAAGGTGGTAGTGGCATAGTGTTATACAGATATGGTGATGAGACGAAGTGTATTCGAGTACAAAGGATTTGAGTATTCATTTCTCTACTAGGGGCGATCAGAGCCTAGCAGTAGCGCTCCCGCCTGTTGCACAGGGGTCCCGGGTTCGATCCTGGCTGTTGGAGGTTTGTATGTTATATGAAGGTGCACGTTCATATGCACTTTGTTCTTATTCATATACCTCCGCGTTGTACAGTTAGGTTCGGTAAAATGCTATCTGCTGGCTGTGTGAGCCTATTTGGAAATGACCGGTGTACACCCCGTTGCTCACCAACGTGAGACGAAGGGTATTCGAGTACATAGTATTCGAATAGCCATTTCTCTGTCAGGGGCGATCAAAGCCTAGTGGTAGCGTTCTCGCCTGTTGCACAGGGGTCCGGGGTACGATCCTGGCTGTTGGAGGTTTGTATGATATATGTTCTGTGGAAGGTATTAAGAATATATGGTGTGGGAGGCAAGTTGTTAGAAGCAGTGAAAAGTTTTTATCGAGGATGTAAGGCATGTGTACGTGTAGGAAGAGAGGAAAGTGATTGGTTCTCAGTGAATGTAGGTTTGCGGCAGGGGTGTGTGATGTCTCCATGGTTGTTTAATTTGTTTATGGATGGGGTTGTTAGGGAGGTGAATGCAAGAGTTTTGGAAAGAGGGGCAAGTATGCAGTCTGTTGTGGATGAGAGAGCTTGGGAAGTGAGTCAGTTGATGTTCGCTGATGATACAGCGCTGGTGGCTGATTCATGTGAGAAACTGCAGAAGCTGGTGACTGAGTTTGGTAAAGTGTGTGAAAGAAGAAAGTTAAGAGTAAACGTAAACAAGAGCAAGGTTATTAGGAACAGTAGGGTTGAGGGTCAAGGCAATTGGGAAGTAAGTTTGAATGGAGAAAATCTGGAGGAAGTAAAGTGTTTTAGATATCTGGGAGTGGATATGGCAGCGGATGGAACCATGGAAGCGGAAGTGAATCATAGGGTGGGGGAGGGGGCGAAAATTCTGGGAGCCTTGAAGAATGTTTGGAACTCGAGAACATTATCTCCGAAAGCAAAAATGGTATGTTTGAAGGAATAGTGGTTCCAGCAATGTTGTATGGTTGCGAGGCGTGGGCTATGGATAGAGTTGTGCGCAGGAGGTGGGATATGCTGGAAATGAGATGTTTGTGGACAATATGTGGTGTGAGGTGGTTTGATCGAGTAAGTAAGGTAAGGGTAAGAGAGATGTGTGGAAATAAAAAGAGCGTGGTTGAGAGAGCAGAAGAGGGTGCTTTGAAATGGTTTGGCCACATGAAGAGAATGAGTGAGGAAAGATTGACCAAGAGGATATATGTGTCAGGGGTGGAGGGAACGAGGAGAAGTGGGAGACAAAATTGGAGGTGGAAAGATGGAGTGAAAAAGATTTTGTGTGATCGGGGCCTGAACATGCAGGAGGGTGAAAGGCGTGCAAGGAATAGAGTGAATTGGAACGATATGGTATACCGGGGTCGACGTTCTGTCAGTGGATTGAACCAGGGCATGTGAAGCGTCTGGGGTAAGCCATGGAAAGTTGTGTGGGGCCTGGATGTGGAAAGGGAGCTGTGGTTTCGGTGCATTATTACATGACAGCTAGAGAATGAGTGTGAACGAATGGGGCCTTTGTTGTCTTTTCCTAGCGCTACCCCGCACACATGAGGGGGGAGGGGGTTGTTATTCCATGAGTGGCGAGGTGGCGATGGGAAGAAATAAAGGCAGACAGTATGAATTATGTACATGTGTATATATGTATATGTCTGTGTGTGTATATATATGTGTACATTGAGATGTATAGGTATGTATATTTGCGTGTGTGAACGTGTGTATGTGGGTGGGTTGGGCCATTTCTTTCGTCTTTTTCCTTGCGCTACCTCGCTAACGCGGGAGACAGCGACAAAGCAAAATAAATAGATACAAATATATATATATATATATATATATATATATATATATATATATATATATATATATATATATATATATATATATTTATATATATATATATGCCAATCTGGAGGTGGAAGGATGGAGTGAAAAAGATTTTGAGTGATCGGGGCCTAAACATACAGGAGGGTGAAAGGCGTGCAACGAATAGAGTAAAATGGAACGAAGTGGTATACCGGGGTCGACGTGTTGCCAATGGATCGAAGTAGGGCATGTGAAGCGTCTGGGTAAACATTGAGAGTTTTGTGTGGCCGGGATGTGGAAAGAGAGCTGTGGTTTCGGTGCATTACAAGTGAAAGTAAGAAACTTAGTGTGAACGAATGTGACCTATTTTGTCTTATTCTCGCGCTACGTTGCCTGTCGGGGTTTGTGGTGGCGGTGGTGGTGGTGGTGGTGGTGGGGGTGAGGTGGAAAATGCTATTTCATGTGTGGCGGGTTGGCGACGAAAATGGATGAAGGCAGCCAGTATGAATATGTACATGTGTATATATGTCTGTGTATGTATATATACGTATATGTTGAAAGGTATAGATATGAATATGTGCGTGTGTTGGCGTTTATGTATATACATGTGTATATGTGTGGACTGGGTCATTCCTTCGTCTGTTTCCTTACGCTCCTCGCTAACGCGGGAGACGGCGATTAAGTGTAATAAAATATGTTTATTTTCATTTATAATACTTTGTCGCTGTCTTCCGCGTTAGCGAGGTAGCGCAAGGAAACAGACGAAACAATGTCCCAACCCATCCACATACACCTTTATATACATACACGTCCACACACGCACATATACGTACCTATACATTTCAAGGTATACATATATATACAAATACTTATATACACATGTATATAGTTCATACTTGCTGCCTTTTATATGTATATTTTTTTTTTTTGCCGCTGTCTCCCGCGTTTGCGAGGTAGAGCAAGGAAACAGACGAAAGAAATGGCCCAACCCACCCCCATACACATGCGCTTATATATATATATATATATATATATATATATATATGGGTTTATATGTAGCATTTATGGATCTGGAGAAGGCATATGATAGAGCTGATAGAGATGCTCTGTGGAAGGTATCAAGAATATATGGTGTGGGAGGTAAGTTGTTAGAAGCAGTGAAAAGTTTTTATCGAGGATGTAAGGCATGTGTACGTGTAGGAAGAGAGGAAAGTGATTGGTTCTCAGTGAATGTAGGTTTGCGGCAGGGGTGTGTGATGTCTCCATGGTTGTTTAATTTGTTTGTGGATGGGGCTGTTAGGGAGGTGAAAGCAAGAGTTTTGGAAAGAGGGGCAAGTATAAAGTCTGTTGGGGATGAGATAGCTTGGGAAGTGAGTTAGTTGTTGTTCGCTGATGATACAGCGCTGGTGGCTGATTCATGTGAGAAACTGCAGAAGCTGGTGACTGAGTTTCGTAAAGTGTTTGAAAGAAGAAAGTTAAGAGTGAATGTGAATAAGAGCAAGGTTATTAGGTACAGTAGGGTTGAGTGTCAAGTCAATTGGGAGGTGAGTTTGAATGGAGAAAAACTGGAGGAAGTGAAGTGTTTTAGATATCTGGGAGTGGATCTGGCAGCGGATGGAACCATGGAAGCGGAAGTGGATCAAGGGTGGGGGAGGGGGCGAAAATTCTGGGAGCCTTGAAGAATGTGTGGAAGTCGAGAACATTATCTCGGAAAGCAAAAATGGGTAAGTTTGAAGTAATAGTTGTTCCAACAATGTTGTATGGTTGCGAGGCGTGGGCTATGGATAGAGTGGTGCGCAGGAGGATGGATATGCTGGAAATGAGATGTTTGAGGACAATGTGTGGTGTGATTTGGTTTGATCGAGTAAGTAACGCAAGGGTAAGAGAGATGTGTGGAAATAAAAAGAGCGTGGTTGAGAGAGCAGAAGAGGGTGTTTTGAAATGGTTTGGGCACATGGAGAGAATGAGTAAGGAAAGATTGACCAAGAGGATATATGTGTCGGAGGTGGGGGGAACGAGGAGAAGAGGGAGACCAAATTGGAGGTGGAAAGATGGAGTGAAAAAGATTTTCTGTGATCGGGGCCCGAACATGCAGGAGGGTGAATGGAGGGCAAGGAATAGAGTGAATTGGAGCGATGTGGTATACCGGGGTTGACGTGCTGTCAGTGGATTGAATCAGGGCATGTGAAGCGTCTGGGGTAAACTATGGAAAGCTGTGTAGGTATGTATATTTGCGTGTGTGGACGTATGTATATACATGTGTATGGGGGTGGGTTGGGCCATTTCTTTCGTCTGTTTCCTTGCGCTACCTCGCAAACGCGGGAGACAGCGACAAAACAAAAAAAAAAAAAAATATATATATATATATATATATATATATATATATATATATATATATATATATATATATATATATATATATTGGAAATGATGACAATTTTGCGCGTGATCAAGATATTCCTATGAGTCCACGGGAAAATGAAAGATGTGATTGTCCAAACATACAACGAGCGTTCATAAACTTATCATTTTACAAATTTATCAACAATAAAGTTATATGATTTGTATAGACCATCACTAATGTTAAGATTATAATTCTTTGTGTATTTGATAATAGAAGATTCAATGACATTTCTCTTAATAATAGAGTTAGAGTTAACAACTGAGATGGCGTTACTCCAGTCAATACAATGGTCATAGTTTTTAACATGATTAAACAAGGCATTTGATTCTTATCCCGTTCCTATACTATATTTATGTTGCTTAAGTCTAACAGAAAGATCTTTACCAGTCTGACCAACAAAATTTATCACAGTTTCCACAAGGAACTTTATAGATGCAACCAAGAGAATTTTCTGGTGAATTCCTGATTAACATATTCTTTATAGTATTATTGTTGCTAAAGCCAACATTTACATGTTTAACAAATGGCGTCCTAGCTTCGTCTCTTTGATATATATCAACTGACAGTTATATTTCTCTCTTGTGTCTCCCCTGATGATGTGATTATTACACGCAAGTGCACTTGGTAACTTTTCGTGTTTCATTTTCCCCTCATAGTATATATATATATATATATATATATATATATATATATATATATATATATATATATATATATATATATATATATATATATATATATATATATATATATATATATATATATATATATATATATATTTATTTATTGATTCATTTTGCTTTGTCGCTGTCTCCCGCGTCAGCGAGGTAGCGCAAGGAAACAGGCGAAAGAATGGCCCAACCCGCCCACATACACATGTATATACATACACGCCCACACACGCAAATATACATACCTATACATCTCTAGGTACACATATATATACACACACACAGACATATACATATATAGACATGTACATAATTCACACTGTCTGCCTGTATTTCTTCCCATCGCCACCCCGCCACACATGGAATAACAACCCCCTCCCCCCTCATGTGCGCGAGGTAGCGCTAGGAAAAGACTCCAAAGGCCCCATTCTTTCACACTCAGTCTCTAGCTGTCATGTAATAATGCACTGAAACCACAGCTCCCTTTCCACATCCAGGCCCCACACTACTTTCCATGGCTTACCCCAGACGCTTCACATGCCCTGGTTCAATCCATTGACAGCAAGTCGACCCCGGTATACAACATCGTTCCAATTCACTCTATTCCTTGCACGCCTTTCACCCTCCTGCATGTTCAGGCCCCGATCACTCAAAATCTTTTTCACTCCATCTTTCCACCTCCAATTTGGTCTCCCACTTCTCCTAGTTCCCTCCACCTTTGACATATATATCCTCTTTGTCAATCTTTCCTCACTCATTCTCTCCATGTGACCAAACCATTTCAGAACGACCCTCTTCTGCTCTCTCAACCACACTCTTTTTATTTCCACACATCTCTCTTACCCTTACATTACTTACTCGATCAAACCTCCTCACACCACATATTGTCCTCAAACATCTCATTTGCAGCACATCCATCCTCCTGCGCACAACTCTATCCATAGCCCATGCCTCGTAACCATACAACATTGTTGGAACTACTATTCCTTCAAACATACCCATTTTTGCTTTCCGAGATAATGTTCTTGACTTCCAAACATTCTTCAATGCTCCCAGAATTTTCGCCCCCTCCCCCACCCTATGATTCATTCACTTCCACTTCCATGGTTCCATCCGCTGCCAGATCCACTCCCATATATCTAAAACACTTTACTTCCTCCAGTTTTCCTCCATTCAAACTTACCTCCCAGTTGACTTGACCCTCAACACTACTGTACCTAATAACCTTGCTCCTATTCACATTTGCTCCTAACTTTCTTCTTTCACACACTTTACCAAACTCAGTCACCAGCTCCTGCAGTTTCTTACATGAATCAGCCACCAGCGCTGTATCATCAGCGAACAACAAATGACTCACTTCCCAAGCTCTCTCATCCACAACAGACTTCATACTTGCCCCTCTTTCCAAAACTCTTGCATTCACCTCCCTAACAACCCAATCCATAAACAAATTAAACAACATGGAGACATCACAAACCCCTGCCGCAAACCTTCATTCACTGAGAACCAATCACTTTCCTCTCTTCCTACACGTACACATGCCTTACATCATCGATAAAAACTTTTCAATGCTTCTAACAACTTGCCTCCCACACTATATATTCTTAAAACTTTCCACAGAGTGTCTCTATCAACTATATCATATGCCTTCTCCAGATCCATAAATGATACATACAAATCCATCTTGTTTTTTAAGTATTTCTCACATACATTCTTCAAAGCAAACACCTGATCCACACATCCTCCACCACTTCTGAAACCACAATGCTCTTCCCCAGTCTGACGCTCTGTACATGCCTTCACCCTCTCAATCAATACCCTCCCATATAATTTACCAGGAATACTCAACAAACTTATACCGCTGTAATTTGAGCAATCACTCTTATCCCCTTTGCCTTTGTACAATGGCACTATGCAAACATTCCGCCAATCCTCAGGCTCCTCACCATGAGTCATACATACATTAAATTACCTTACCAACCAGTCAACAATACAGTAACCCCCTTTTTTAATAGATTCCACTGCAATGCCATCCAAACCTGCTGCCTTGCCGGCTTTCATCTTCCGCAAAGCTTTTACTACCTCTTCGTTATTTACCAAATCATTTTCCCTAACCCTCTCACTTTGCACACCACGTCGACCAAAACACCCTATATCTGCCACTCTATCATCAAACACATTCAACAAACCTTCAAAATACTCACTCCATCTCTTTCTCACATCACCACTACTTGTTATCACCTCCCCATTAGCCTCCTTCACTGAAGTTCCCATTTGTTCCCTTGTCTTACGCACTTTATTTACCTCCTTCCAAAACATCTTTTTATTCTCCCTGAAATTTGATGATACTCTCTCACCCCAACTCTCATTTGCTCTCTTTTTTCACCTCTTGCACCTTTCTCTTGACCTCCTGCCTCTTTCTTTTATACCTCTCCCACTCATTTGCATTTTTTCCCTGCAAAAATTATCCAAATGCCTCTCTCTTCTCTTTCACTAATAATCTTACTTCTTCATCCCACCACTCACTACCTTTTCTAATCAACCCACCTCCCACGCTTCTCATGCCACAAGCATCTTTTGCGCAAGCCAATACTGCTTCCCTAAATACATCCCATTCCTCCCCACTCCCGCTACCTCCTTTGTTCTCACCTTTTTCCATTGTGTACTCAGTCTCTCCTGGTACTTCCTCATACAAGTCTCCTTCGCAAGCTCACTTCCTCTCACCACTCTCTTCACCCCAACATTTTTATATATATATATATATATATATATATATATATATATATATATATATATATATATATATATATATATATATATCTGTTCCTTCTTTGGGAAAAGAAAGAAAGAATATATATATATATATATATATATATATATTTTTTTTTTTTTTTTTCATACTATTCGGCATTTCTCGCGTTAGCAAGGTAGCGTTAAGACCAGAGGACTGAGCCTTTCAGGGAATATCCTCACTTGGCCCCCTCCTCTGTTCCTTCATTAGGAAAACTAAAAAAGATAGGGGAGGATTTCCAGCCCCCCGCTCCCTTCCCTTTTAGTCGCCTTCTACGACACGCAGGGAATACGTGGGAAGTATTCTTAATCCCCTATCCCCAGGGATAATATATATATATATATATATATATATATATATATATATATATATATATATATATATTTTTTTTTTTTTTTTTTTTCTTTTTTTATACTTTGTCGCTGTCTCCCGCGTTTGCGAGGTAGCGCAAGGAAACAGACGAAAGAAATGGCCCAACCCCCCCCCCCCCATACACATGTACATACGTCCACACACGCAAATATACATACCTACACAGCTTTCCATGGTTTACCCCAGACGCTTCACATGCCTTGATTCAATCCACTGACAGCACGTCAACCCCTGTATACCACATCGCTCCAATTCACTCTATTCCTTGCCCTCCTTTCACCCTCCTGCATGTTCAGGCCCCGATCACACAAAATCTTTTTCACTCCATCTTTCCACCTCCAATTTGGTCTCCCTCTTCTCCTCGTTCCCTCCACCTCCGACACATATATCCTCTTGGTCAATCTTTCCTCACTCATTCTCTCCATGTGCCCAAACCACTTCAAAACACCCTCTTCTGCTCTCTCAACCACGCTCTTTTTATTTCCACACATCTCTCTTACCCTTACGTTACTCACTCGCTCAAACCACCTCACACCACACATTGTCCTCAAACATCTCATTTCCAGCACATCCATCCTCCTGCGCACATCTCTATCCACAGCCCACGCCTCGCAACCATACAACATTGTTGGAACCACTATTCCTTCAAACATACCCACTTTTGCTTTCCGAGATAATGTTCTCGACTTCCACACATTTTTCAAGGCTCCCAAAATTTTCGCCCCCTCCCCCACCCTATGATCCACTTCCGCTTCCATGGTTCCATCCGCTGACAGATCCACTCCCAGATATCTAAAACACTTCACTTCCTCCAGTTTTTCTCCATTCAAACTCACCTCCCAATTGACTTGACCCTCACCCCTACTGTACCTAATAACCTTGCTCTTATTCACATTTACTCTTAACTTTCTTCTTCCACACACTTTACCAAACTCAGTCACCAGCTTCTGCAGTTTCTCACATGAATCAGCCACCAGCGCTGTATCATCAGCGAACAACAACTGACTCACTTCCCAAGCTCTCTCATCCCCAACAGACTTCATACTTGCCCCTCTTTCCAGGACTCTTGCATTTACCTCCCTAACAACCCCATCCATAAACAAATTAAACAACCATGGAGACATCACACACCCCTGCCGCAAACCTACATTCACTGAGAACCAATCACTTTCCTCTCTTCCTACACGTACACATGCCTTACATCCTCGATAAAAACTTTTCACTCCTTCTAACAACTTGCCTCCCACACCATATATTCTTAATACCTTCCACAGAGCATCTCTATCAACTCTATCATATGCCTTCTCCAGATCCATAAATGCTACATACAAATCCATTTGCTTTTCTAAGTATTTCTCACATACATTCTTCAAAGCAAACACCTGATCCACACATCCTCTACCACTTCTGAAACCGCACTGCTCTTCCCCAATCTGATGCTCTGTACATGCCTTCACCCTCTCAATCAATACCCTCCCATATAATTTACCAGGAATACTCAACAAACTTATACCTCTGTAATTTGAGCACTCACTCTTATCCCCTTTGCCTTTGTACAATGGCACTATGCACGCATTCCGCCAATCCTCAGGCACCTCACCATGAGTCATACATACATTAAATAACCTTACCAACCAGTCAACAATACAGTCACCCCCCTTTTTAATAAATTCCACTGCAATACCATCCAAACCTGCTGCCTTGCCGGCTTTCATCTTCCGCAAAGCTTTTACTACCTCTTCTCTGTTTACCAAATCATTTTCCCTAACCCTCTCACTTTGCACACCACCTCGACCAAAACACCCTATATCTGCCACTCTGTCATCAGACACATTCAACAAACCTTCAAAATACTCATTCCATCTCCTTCTCACATCACCGCTACTTGTTATCACCTCCCCATTTACGCCCTTCACTGAAGTTCCCATTTGCTCCCTTGTCTCACGCACCCTATTTACCTCCTTCCAGAACATCTTTTTATTCTCCCTAAAATTTACTGATAGTCTCTCACCCCAACTCTCATTTGCCCTTTTTTTCACCTCTTGCACCTTTCTCTTGACCTCCTGTCTCTTTCTTTTATACTTCTCCCACTCAATTGCATTTTTTCCCTGCAAAAATCGTCCAAATGCCTCTCTCTTCTCTTTCACTAATACTCTTACTTCTTCATCCCACCACTCACTACCCTTTCTAAACAGCCCACCTCCCACTCTTCTCATGCCACAAGCATCTTTTGCGCAATCCATCACTGATTCCCTAAATACATCCCATTCCTCCCCCACTCCCCTTACTTCCATTGTTCTCACCTTTTTCCATTCTGTACACAGTCTCTCCTGGTACTTCCCCACACAGGTCTCCTTCCCAAGCTCACTCACTCTCACCACCTTCTTCACCCCAACATTCACTCCTCTTTTCTGAAAACCCATACTAATCTTCACCTTAGCCTCCACAAGATAATGATCAGACATCCCTCCAGTTGCACCTCTCAGCACATTAACATCCATATATATATATATTATATATATATATATATATATATATATATATTATCGAATACAACATTTTTCCAATTGTCTATCTTTTTCTCCTTAGAATATCCTGGTAAAAATAGAGAGCAATTCCTCTCTCGTTGACATCTACTTGGCCAGGCATACACAGATGGGTGGTTTAATGAGACTTAGTCAGGGTTTTCCAAAACAGCAGGAAAAAGAGAGGCAGTTAATTTTTTCTGAACCAATCCATTCTTCAATGCTTTAAAAATTCCTTAAGTTTCTTCATTGGAAGACATCATGTTTCTAAGAATAAAATTAAAGATATAATCATTTGTCCTAGATTTTTTATGAGAGTTGCTGCGGTTCTCAAATGGGATTTAGGGGTTCCCGCCCTCATCTGTATTCTCACTTCATGTTTGATTCCATCATGTATAACAAGATGTCGCTAGTAGCCTACCATCACCTCCCCAACGAAGACCAACACCGCCGCCGCAACGAAGAATATGACCACCGTAACAACGACAAGCGTATAGCCATTCTCAGTCATCCACAAAACGTCAAGGTGTTTGTGTATACATCATCTTGGCTTGATATCTAATTTCTATGTTTACGATTGTAGTCATGTCTAGATGAAAGGAACCAATTTCTCTTGTATAAGTGTTTATATTTGTGATGAAAATATCTTTGTTTCGTGGATTCATGGAAATAAAGTTCTACTTATGTAAGAGATATGTTAATAGGGAAAGGACAAGATGATATACAGAAAATATGTATACGCAAAATCAGTACACAATATGTGCGGTTAATATGAAACTACTTCAAAAAATGAAAGTAAAGTGATTGATGCATTTAGATTTCCGTAAAATTAAATTATATTTATCGTCATGAAAATATAAAGATAAGAAGCAACCATGCCACTAGTCCAAGGCCTTCCCCATCCTTTCATCAGCCTCCCACAGAAAAATAGAAGATATGGATAATACTTAATTTGGTATTTTCTTCAACGTTATGGATATACACAGATCTTACAAGGGAAAGGAGTTTTGATATGTGCCACAAACCTCTCACTTCATCTGCAAACAGATCACCCAGTACCACAGCTCAGCCCTACAACCACAGTTGCCAGCTGAAGCTTTTCGCTTTACAGTAATGTTACTGTCAGTCTCATTGTGTGAGGAAATGGTGCACCCTACGTCACTTCTTAAATCTCCCGCACTGGAGAAAACTTTGCTTCGGAAGCATTTAATCAGCAACTGCTTGAATGTGGATTCTATTATTTTTTTCATCATACTTTATGGGAATCTTTTTTTTCACTTTAAGAGATAAGCGAATCATGTAAGATACCTTTGAATAATTTAGGTAGTATAACAAAAGTGGTTCTCAAACTGCAATATCATAGACAAAAAATTTGAACAGCTATGCAGGGCTATATGATTTTCAGTGATATATCCAGATACCTCCTTTACAACATCTGCTTCTGATTATGCTCATCTACTGGTAAATTTGATCAGTTACGTAATCGCTGTTATCTATTCACTTAACCAGTGAGCCCACACATCCAGGTGGAAGCACTGATTACCACTCCAATAAATACCGCAGCAGGAACGCTCAGGGCTCACTCCTCCGCTGCACCTCATACTGTTAACTTGCTTCTCCCAGAACCTGCAGTCTACCATCACGTTAACTGTAAGATTGAATTCTCTTCATTATAATCCTCAAGGTACGCAACTTTCATCATAATGCAATGCAGTAATAAGTTTGGTGAGAGAAAGAAGTGCTTTATAAACAGCTTTATCATGTTGATATAGATAGAAAACGACATATGATTAGATTAGTGATGAAATAAGTTCTGAAATCATTATACAATCAAAGCATAATCTAGTGTAACGTATTACTAATATATAACAAATATGCCTCTCACTGTTATTGGCTTGCCCAGTTGCATATTGAGCAAACGTATCAATCTAATCTTATTTTGGTGTTCCTACATAATCATTTATGTTTCTTTGCTTTTGTTTTATTCAAAGAATATGGAGCACGTTGATTAGGAATAAGAAAATTAGAATGTTATTGAGAGATCCAACAACAGTACCATGTTCGTTCATTCATTATCAGTGCATTGTGTTTAACTCAACATTTTCCTTAATAAAGCGTATCTTCATCAATCATATCACCTCTGAAAATAGATTTTCAACGTTTATCTATCAGCAACCAAGAATATTTTTGATTGTTATTGCAATAAAAAAGAACAAAAAATACTTTCAAATTGATATTTCTACAACCCTGGTCATTTAAGTTGTCAACAAGGCAAGGTCACATGATTTCTATTACATAAGTACAGTGAAGAACGAAAGGTTTTTCCAGGAATCTGGTGGAAACCCACTCGCGCTCTTGGTATCGGTAAGTAGTGCCTCCACACATACAGAACTGAATTTCTTGCGATAAAGGTAAAAACCTCCAAGACTTCCTTTTACCTGTTGTGTATTTTCCTGTGGTTTTTCTCTTTACATTTACGTAGGTAAATTCTATTTTTCTAATACGACCATATTTAGTTCAACTATAATGTATCAGCAGATGAATATTCGAAACTTTGCCCGAACCAAAATTACAAATGAAGCTTCAGTGTAGTCAGGATTGTAAGGATGTAGGCAAGTAATGCCTTTCATTATCAGATATGAACAGACTTTTGCCTTTCACTTTACATGTGATACCTAGAGTTAATTCATCAATTAACCAACCTATCTATAAAACCACTTTTTACTTTATTAGACACCGTAATTACTAAGGAAACGTTGTCTATGATATCATCCTTAAAGAAGTCAAGTGTATACTGTTGACCGTCATCCTATTGCCATAGTCTATGGCTTTGTGACACTGGACTTTATTAGACTTTATAGATTTTTGAAAGCTAGTGTAAGTCACAGTACTATACCTCTGAGGGTTGGGAGAAGATGCGTTCAAGGTTATGATCCGAGCTGTTTAACTTCCGCATAATACAGAACGTTGAGAGGCGCGTGTGTTTACTCTGTAATTTTCATTTTCTTTTTATGTACGAATTCTTATCTCAGTTAATGTTTAATTGTCCAACATGAAAGACAACACCTCTCGCGCGAGAGTACGTTCGTCGACTCTGAGGCTCGGTCACCTGTTTTTGATGCTGCTTCGCTAATGCAGGAAATGATGAATACGAATGAAAGATATATATGAAAAAGGGCAGTAAGTATGAATTATGTACATGCGTAGGTATGTATATGTCCGTGTATGTATATGTATGCATACGTTAAAATGTATAGGTATGTATATGTGCGTGTGTGGATGTGTATGTATATACATGTGTATGTGGGTTTGTCATATATATATAACTTTTTATTATACTCTGTCGCTGTCTCCCGCATTAGCGAGGTAGCGCAACGAAACAGACGAAAGAATAACAAAACCCACCCACACACACATGTATATTCATACACGTAAACACACAGCACATATGCATACCTATACATCTCAACGTATACATACATATACACGCACAGACATATACATATAAAAACGTACATAATTCATACTGTCTGCCCTTATTCATTCTCGTCGCCACCCGCCACACATGAAATGAAAACCCCCTCCCCCCGGTAGCGCTAGGAAAAGACAACAAAGGCTACAATCGTTCACACTCAGTCTCTACCTATCATGTATACTGCACCGAAACTACAGCTCTCTTTCCACATCCAGGCCCTACAAAATTTTCCATGGTTTAACCCAGACGCTTCACATTCCCTGGATCAATCCATTGACAGCACGTCGACCCCGGTGTACCATATCGTTCCAATATACTCTATTCCATTCACGCCTTTCAACCTCCTGCATGTTCATGGCCATATGCCACAAAATATTTTCCACTCCATCTTTCCACCTCGTTCCCTCCACCTCTGACACATATATCCTCTTGGTCAATCTTTCCTCACTCATTCTTTCCATGGGACCAAACCATTTCAAAACCCCTTCTTCTACTCTCTCAACCACACTCTTTTTATTACCACACATCTCACTTACCCTTTCAATAATTACTCGATCAAACCACCTCACAACATATATTGTCATCAAACATCTCCTTTCCAGCACATCCGCCCTCCCCCGGACAACTCTATCTATAGCCCACTAATAAGTCCAATTTTTGCTTTCCAAGAAAAGTTCTCGACTTCCACACATTTTTCAACGATCCCAGAACTTTCTCCCCCATCCCCACCCTGTTATTCACTTCCGCCTCCAGAGTTCCATCCGCTGACAAATTCAATCCCAGATATCTAAAACATTTTACTTCCTCTAGTTTTCTGGAGGAATTATACAACCATGGAGACATCACACACCCCTACCGCAAACCTACATTCACTGAGAACCAATCACTTTCCTCTCTTCCTACACGTACACATGCCTTACATCCTCGATAAAAACTTTTCACTGCTAATAACATCTTGACTACCACACGATATATTCTTAATACCTTCCACAGACCATCTCTATCATATGCCTTCTCCACATCCATAAATGCTACATACAAATCCATTTGCTTTTTTATTTTTTTCTCACATACATTCTTCAAAGCAAACACCTGATCCAAACATCCTCTACCACTTCTGAAACCACAATGCTCTTCCCCAACCTGATGCTCTGTACATGCCTTCACACTCTCAATCAATACCCTCCCATATAATTTACCAGGAATACTCAACAAACTTATACCTCTGTAATTTGAGCACTCAGTCTTATCCCCTTTGCCTTTGTATAATGGCACTATGCAAGCATTCCGCCAGTCCTCAGGCACCTCACCATGAATCATACATACATAAAATAACCTTACCAACCAGACAACAATACAGTCACCCCCTTTTTTAATAAATTCCAATGCAAAAGCATCCAAACCTGCTGCCTTGCCGGCTTTCATATTCCGCAAAGCTTTAACTACCTCTTCTCTGTTTACCAAATCATTTTCCCTAACCCTCTCACTTTGCACACCACCTCGACCAAAACACCCTATATCTGCCACTCTATCATCAAACACATTCAACAAACCTTCAAAATACTCACTCCTTCTCCTTCTCATATCAGCACTACTAGTTTTCACCTCCCCATTAGCCCCCTTCACTGAAGTACCAATTTGCTCCCTTGTCTTACGCACTTTATTTACCTCCTTCCAAAAAAATCATTTTATTATCCCTAAAATTTAATTATACTCTCTCAACCCAACTCTCATTTGCACTCCTTTTCACCTCTTGCACCTTTCTCTTGCCCTCCCGCCTCTATCTTTTATATATCTCCCACTCATTTGCATTTTTTCCCTGCAAAAAACGTCCAAATGCCTCTCTCTTCTCTTTCACTAATAATCTTACTTCTTCATCCCACCACTCACTAAACTTTCTAATCAACCCACCTCCCACGCTTCTCATGCCACAAGCATCTTTTGCGCAAGCTATCACTGATATATATGAGTGTGTTAGTGGTTTTGATGCACGAGACCGGGTTATAGTGATGGGTGATTTGAATGCAAAGGTGAGTAATGTGGCAGTTGAGGGAATAATTGGTATACATGGGGTGTTCAGTGTTGTAAATGGAAATGGTGAAGAGCTTGTAGATTTATGTGCTGAAAAAGGACTGATGATTGGGAATACCTGGTTTAAAAAGCGAGATATACATAAGTATACTTATGTAAGTAGGAGAGATGGCCAGAGAGCGTTATTGGATTACGAGTTAATTGACAGGCGTGCGAAAGAGAGACTTTTGGATGTTAATGTGCTGAGAGGTGCAACTGGAGGGATGTCTGATCATTATCTTGTGGAGGCTAAGGTGAAGATTTGTATGGGTTTTCAGAAAAAAAGAGTGAATGTTGGGGTGAAGAGGGTGGTGAGAGTAAGTGAGCTTGGGAAGGAGACCTGTGTGAGGAAGTACCAGGAGAGACTGAGTACAGAATGGAAAAAGGTGAGAACAATGGAAGTAAGGGGAGTGGGGGAGGAATGGGATGTATTTAGGGAATCAGTGATGGATTGCGCAAAAGATGCTTGTGGCATGAGAAGAGTGGGAGGTGGGTTGATTAGAAAGGGTAGTGAGTGGTGGGATGAAGAAGTAAGAGTATTAGGGAAAGAGAAGAGAGAGGCATTTGGACGATTTTTGAAGGGAAAAAATGCAATTGAGTGGGAGATGTATAAAAGAAAGAGACAGGAGGTCAAGAGAAAGGTGCAAGAGGTGAAAAAAAGGGCAAATGAGAGTTGGGGTGAGAGAGTATCATTAAATTTTAGGGAGAATAAAAAGATGTTCTGGAAGGAGGTAAATAAAGTGCGTAAGACAAGGGAGCAAATGGGAACTTCAGTGAAGGGCGTAAATGGGGAGGTGATAACAAGTAGTGGTGATGTGAGAAGGAGATGGAGTGAGTATTTTGAAGGTTTGTTGAATATGTTTGATGATAGAGTGGCAGATATAGGGTGTTTTGGTCGGGGTGGTGTGCAAAGTGAGAGGGTTAGGGAAAATGATTTGGTAAACAGAGAAGAGGTAGTGAAAGCTTTGCGGAATATGAAAGCCGGCAAGGCAGCAGGTTTGGATGGTATTGCAGTGGAATTTATTAAAAAAGGGGGTGACTTTATTGTTGACTGGTTGGTAAGGTTATTTAATGGATGTATGACTCATGGTGAGGTGCCTGAGGATTGGCGGAATGCGTGCATAGTGCCATTGTACAAAGGCAAAGTGGATAAGAGTGAGTGCTCAAATTACAGAGGTATAAGTTTGTTGAGTATTCCTGGTAAATTATATGGGAGGGTATTGATTGAGAGTGTGAAGGCATGTACAGAGCATCAGATTGGGGAAGAGTAGTGTGATTTCAGAAGTGGTAGAGGATGTGTGGATCAGGTGTTTGCTTTGAAGAATGTATGTGAGAAATAATTAGAAAAGCAAATGGATTTGTATGTAGCATTTATTGATCTGGAGAAGGCATATGATAGAGTTGATAGAGATGCTCTGTGGAAGGTATTAAGAATATATGGTGTGGGAGGAAAGTTGTTAGAAGCAGTGAAAAGTTTTTATCGAGGATGTAAGGAAAGTGAGGAAGAGAGGAAAGTATATATATATATATATATATATATATATATATATATATATATATATATATATATATATATATATATATATATATATATATATATATATATATATATATATATATATATATATATATATATATATATATATATATATATATATATATATATATATATATATATATATATATATATATATATATATATATATATATATATATATATATATATATATATATGTAGGAAGAGAGGAAAGTGATTGGTTCTCAGTGAATGTAGGTTTGCGGCAGGGGTGTGTGATGTCTCCATGGTTGTTTAATTTGTTTATGGATGGGGTTGTTAGGGAGGTAAATGCAAGAGTTTTGGAAAGAGGGGCAAGTATGAAGTCTGTTGGGGATGAGAGAACTTGGGAAGTGAGTCAGTTGTTGTTCGCTGATGATACAGCGCTCGTGGCTGATTCATGTAAGAAACTGCAGAAGCTGGTGACTGAGTTTGGTAAAGTGTGTGGAAGAAGAAAGTTAAGAGTAAATGTGAATAAGAGCAAGGTTATTAGGGACAGTAGGGTTGAGGGTCAAGTCAATTGGGAGGTGAGTTTGAATGGAGAAAAACTGGAGGAAGTGAAGTGTTTTAGATATCTGGGAGTGGATCTGGCAGCGGATGGAACCATGGAAGCGGAAGTGGATCATAGGGTGGGGGAGGGGGCGAGGTGGGTTGGTGGGTTGATTAGAAAGGGTAGTGAGTGGCGGGATGAAGAAGTAAGATTATTAGTGAAAGAGAAGAGAGAGGCAATTGGACCATTTCTGCAGGGAAAAAATGCAATTGAGTGGGAGATATATAATAGAAAGAGACAGGAGGTCAAGAGAAAGGTGCAAGAGGTGAAAAAGAGGGCTAATGAGAGTTGGGGTGAGAGAGAATCATTAAATTTTAGGGAGAATAAAAAGATGTTTTGGAAGGAGGTAAATAAAGTGCGTAAGACAAGGGAGCAAATGGGATCTTCAGTGAAGGGCGCAAATGGGGAGGTGATAACAAGTAGTGGCGATGTGAGAAGGAGATGGAGTGAGTATTTTGAAGGTTTGTTGAATGTGTTTGATGATAGAGTGGCAGATATAGGGTGTTTTGGTCGAGGTGGTGTGCAAAGTGAGAGGGTTAGGGAAAATGATTTGGTAAACAGAGAAGAGGTAGTAAAAGCTTTGCGGATGATGAAAGCCGGCAAGGCAGTAGGTTTGGATGGTATTGCAGTGGAATTTATTAAAAAAGTGGGTGACTGTATTGTTGACTGGTTGGTAAGGTTATTTAATGTATGTATGATTCATGGTGAGGTACCTGAGTATTGGAGGAATGCGTGCATAATGCCATTGTATAAAGGGAAAGGGGATACGAGTGAGTGCTCAAACTACAGAGGTATAAGTTTGTTGAGTATTCCTGGTAAATTACATGGGAGGGTATTGAATGAGAGGGTGAAGGCATGTACAGAGCATCAGATTGAGGTAGAGCAATGTGGTTTCAGAAGGGGTACAGGATGTGTGGATCAGGTGTTTGCTTTGAAGAATATATATGACAAATACTTAGAAAAGCAAATGGATTTTTATGTAGCATTTATCGATCTGGAGAAGGCATATGATAGAGTTGATAGAGATGCTCTGTGGAAGGTACTACGAATATATGGTGTGGGAGGCGAGTTGTTAGAAGCAGTGAAAAGTTTTTATCGTGTAGGAATAGAGGAAAGTGATTGGCTCTCAGTGAATGTAGGTTTTCGGCAGGGGTGTATGATGTCTCCATGGTTGTTTAATTTGTTTATGGATGGTGTTGTTCGGAGGTGAATGCAAGAGTTTTGGAAAGAGAGGCAAGTATGTAGTCTGTTCTGGATGAGAGAGCTTGGGAAGTGAGTCAGTTGTTGTTCGCTGATGATACAGCGCTGGTTGCTGATTCATGTGAGAAACTGCAGAAGCTGGTGACTGAGCTTAGTAAAGTGTGTGAAAGAAGAAAGTTAAGAGTAAATGTGAATAAGAGCAAGGTTATTAGGTACAGTAGGGTTTAGGGTCAAGTCAATTGGGAGGTAAGTTTGAATGGAGAAAAACTGTAGGAAGTAAAATGTTTTAGATTTCTTGGAGTGGATCTGCCAGCGGATGGAACAATGGAAGCGTAAGTGAATCATAGGGTGGGGGAGGGGGCGAAAATCCCGAGAGACTTGAAGAATGTGTTGAAGTCGAGAACATTATCTCGAAAGCAAAAATGGGTATGTTTGAAGGAATAGTGGTTCCAACAATGTTGTATGATTGCGAGGCGTTGGCTACGGATACAGTAGCGCGCAGGAGGGTGGATGTGCCGGAAATGAGATGTTTGAGGACAATGTGTGGTGTGAGATGGTTTGATCGAGTAAGTAATATAAGGGTAAGAGAGATGTGTGGAAATAAGAACAGGATGGTTGCGAGAGCAGAAGAATGTGTTTTGAAATGGTTTGGTCACATGGAGAGAATGAGTGAGGAAAGATTGACCAAGAGGATATGTGTCGGAGATGGAGGGAACAAGGAGAAGTGGGAGACAGAATTGGAGGTGGAAAGATGGAGTGAAAAAGATTTTAAGTGATCGGGTCCTGAACATGCCGGGGGGTGAGAGCCGGGCAAGGAACAGAGTGAATTGGATCGATGTGGTATACCGGGGTCTACGTGCTGTCAATGGATTGAATCAGGGCATATGAAGCGTCTGGGGTAAACCATGGAAAGTTCTGTAGTGCCTGGATGTGGAAAAGGAGCAGTTGTTTCGGTGCATTATTACATGACAGCTAGAGACTGAGTGTGAACTAATGGGGCCTTTGTTGTCTTTTCCTAGCGCTACCTCACACAAATGAGGAGGGAGAGGGATGTTATTCCATTTGTGACGAGGTGGCGATGGAAATGAATAAAGGCAGACAGTGTGAATTGTGTGCATGAATATGTGTATGCCTGTGTGTGTATATATATATGTGCACATTGAGATGTATGGGTATGTATATTTGCGTGTTGGGACGTGTATGTATATACATGTGTATGGTGGTGGGTTGGGCCATTTCTTTCGTGTGTTTCCTTGCGCTACCTCGGAAACGCAGGGCGACAGCGACAAAGCAAAATAAAAAAAATAATAATAACAATGTATATATATATATATATATTTTTTTTTTTTTTTATACTTTGTCGCTGTCTCCCGCGTTTGCGAGGTAGCGCAAGGAAACAGACGAAAGAAATGGCCCAACCCCCCCCCCCATACACATGTACATACACACGTCCACACACGCAAATATACATACCTACACAGCTTTCCATGGTTTACCCCAGACGCTTCACATGCCTTGATTCAATCCACTGACAGCACGTCAAACCCTGTATACCACATCGCTCCAATTCACTCTATTCCTTGCCCTCCTTTCACCCTCCTGCATGTTCAGGCCCCGATCACACAAAATCTTTTTCACTCCATCTTTCCACCTCCAATTTGGTCTCCCTCTTCTCCTCGTTCCCTCCACCTCCGACACATATATCCTCTTGGTCAATCTTTCCTCACTCATTCTCTCCATGTGCCCAAACCATTTCAAAACACCCTCTTCTGCTCTCTCAACCACGCTCTTTTTATTTCCACACATCTCTCTTACCCTTATATTACTTACTCGATCAAACCATCTCACACCACACATATATATATATATATATATATATTTTTTTTTTTTTTTCTTTTTTCTTTTAAACTATTCGCCATTTCCCGCGTTAGCGAGGTAGCGTTAAGGACAGAGGACTGGGCCTTTTTTGGAATATCCTCACCTGGCCCCCTCTGTTCCTTCTTTTGGAAAAAAAAAAAAAAAGAGAGGAGGATTTCCAGCCCCCCGCTCCCTCCCCTTTTAGTCCCCTTCTACGACACGCAGGGAATACGTGGGAAGTATTCTTAATCCCCTATCCCCAAGGATAATATATATATATATATATATATATATATATATATATATATATATATATATATATATATATATATATATATATATATATATATATATATTATATATATATATATATATATATATATATATATATACATATATATATATATATATATATATATATATATATATATATATATATATATATATATATATATATATATATTAAGTTAAGAGTAAATGTGAATAAGAGCAAGGTTATTAGGTACAGTAGGGTTGAGGGTCAATTCATTTGGGAGGTGAGTTTGAATGGAGAAAAACTGGCGGAAGTGAAGTGTTTTAGATATCTGGGAGTGGATCTGGCAGCGGATGGAACCATGGAAGCGGAAGTGGATCATAGGGTGGGGGAGGGGGCGAAAATTCTGGGAATCTTGAAGAATGTGTGGAAATCGAGAACATTATCTCGGAAAGCAAAAATGGGTATGTTTGAAGGAATAGTGGTTCCAACAATGTTGTATGGTTGCGAGGCGTGGACTATGGATAGAGTTGTGCGCAGGAGGATGGATGTGCTGGAAATGAGATGTTTGAGGACAATGTGTGGTGTGAGGTGGTTTGATCGAGTAAGTAACGTAAGGGTAAGAGAGATGTGTGGAAATAAAAAGAGCGTGGTTGAGAGAGCAGAAGAGGGTGTTTTGAAATGGTTTGGTCACATGGAGAGAATGAGTGAGGAAAGATTGACCAAGAGGATATATGTGTCGGAGGTGGAGGGAACGAGGAGAAGAAGGAGACCAAATTGGAGGTGGAAAGATGGAGTGAAAAAGATTTTGTGTGATCGGGGCCTGAACATGCAGGAGGGTGAAAGAAGGGCAAAGAATAGAGTGAATTGGATGGATGTGGTATACCGGGGTTGACGTGCTGTCAGTGGATTGAATCAAGGCATGTGTATGGGGGTGGGTTGGGCCATTTCTTTCGTCTGTTTCCTTGCGCTACCTCGCAAACGCGGGAGACAGCGACAAAGCAAAAGAAAAAAAAAAAAGAAAGAAAATATATATATATATATATATGGGAGTGGGAGAAGTATAAAAGAAAGAGACAGGAGGTCAAGAGAAAGGTGCAAGAGGTGAAAAAAAGGGCAAATGAGAGTTGGGGTGAGAGACTATCAGTAAATTTTAGGGAGAATAAAAAGATGTTCTGGAAGGAGGTAAATAGGGTGCGTAAGACAAGGGAGCAAATGGGAACTTCAGTGAAGGGCGTAAATGGGGAGGTGATAACAAGTAGTGGTGATGTGAGAAGGAGATGGAATGAGTATTTTGAAGGTTTGTTGAATGTGTCTGATGACAGAGTGGCAGATATAGGGTGTTTGGGTCGAGGTGGTGTGCAAAGTGAGAGGGTTAGGGAAAATGATTTGGTAAACAGAGAGGAGGTAGTAAAAGCTTTGCGGAAGATGAAAGCCGGCAAGGCAGCAGGTTTGGATGGTATTGCAGTGGAATTTATTAAAAAAGGGGGTGACTGTATTGTTGACTGGTTGTTAAGGTTATTTAATGTATGTATGACTCATGGTGAGGTGCCTGAGGATTGGCGGAATGCGTGCATAGTGCCATTGTACAAAGGCAAAGGGGATAAGAGTGAGTGCTCAAATTACAGAGGTATAAGTTTGTTGAGTATTCCTGGTAAATTATATGGGAGAGTATTGATTGAGAGGGTGAAGGCATGTACAGAGCATCAGATTGGGGAAGAGCAGTGTGGTTTCAGAAGTGGTAGAGGATGTGTGGATCAGGTGTTTGCTTTGAAGAATGTATGCGAGAAATACTTAGAAAAGCAAATGGATTTGTATGTAGCATTTATGGATCTGGAGAAGGCATATGATAGAGTTGATAGAGATGCTCTGTGGAAGGTATTAAGAATATATGGTGTGGGAGGCAAGTTGTTAGAAGCAGTGAAAAGTTTTTATCGAGGATGTAAGGCATGTGTACGTGTAGGAAGAGAGGAAAGTGATTGGTTCTCAGTGAATGTAGGTTTGCGGCAGGGGTGTGTGATGTCTCCATGGTTGTTTAATTTGTTTATGGATGGGGTTGTTAGGGAGGTAAATGCAAGAGTCTTGGAAAGAGGGGCAAGTATGAAGTCTGTTGGGGATGAGAGAGCTTGGGAAGTGAGTCAGTTGTTGTTCGCTGATGATACAGCGCTCGTGGCGGATTCATGTGAGAAACTGCAGAAGCTGGTGACGGAGTTTGGTAAAGTGTGTGGAAGAAGAAAGTTAAGAGTAAATGTGAATAAGAGCAAGGTTATTAGGTACAGAAGGGTTGAGGGTCAAGTCAATTGGGAGGTGAGTTTGAATGGAGAAAAACTGGAGGAAGTGAAGTGTTTTAGATATCTGGGAGTGGATCTGTCAGCGGATGGAACCATGGAAGCGGAAGTGGATCATAGGGTGGGGGAGGGGGCGAAAATTTTGGGAGCCTTGAAAAATGTGTGGAAGTCGAGAACATTATCCCGGAAAGCAAAAATGGGTATGTTTGAAGGAATAGTAGTTCCAACAATGTTGTATGGTTGCGAGGCGTGGGCTATGGATAGAGTTGTGCGCAGGAGGATGGATGTGCTGGAAATGAGATGTTTGAGGACAATGTGTGGTGTGAGGTGGTTTGATCGAGTAAGTAACGTAAGGGTAAGAGAGATGTGTGGAAATAAAAAGAGCGTGGTTGAGAGAGCAGAAGAGGGTGTTTTGAAATGGTTTGGGCACATGGAGAGAATGAGTGAGGAAAGATTGACCAAGAGGATATATGTGTCGGAGGTGGAGGGAACGAGGAGAAGAGGGAGACCAAATTGGAGGTGGAAAGATGGAGTGAAAAGGATTTTGTGTGATCGGGGCCTGAACATGCAGGAGGGTGAAAGGAGGGCAAGGAATAGAGTGAATTGGAGCGATGTGGTATACAGGGGTTGACGTGCTGTCAGTGGATTGAATCAAGGCATGTGAAGCGTCCAGGGTAAACCATGGAAAGCTGTGTAGGTATGTATATTTGCATGTGTGGACGTGTGTATGTACATGTGTATGGGGGGTTGGGCCATTTCTTTCGTCTGTTTCCTTGCGCTACCTCGCAAACGCGGGAGACAGCGACAAAGTATAAAAAAAAAAAAAAAAAATATATATATATATATATATATATATATATATATATATATATATATATATATATATATATATATATATATCTTTCTTTTCTTTCAAACTATTTGCCATTTCCCGCATTAGGAAGGTAATGTTAAAAAGAGAGGACTGGGCCTCTGAGGGAATATCCTCACCTGACCCCCTTCTCTGTTCCTTCTTTTGTAAAATTAAAATAAAAAAAAAAGAAAAAACAAGAGGGGAGGATTTACAGCACCCCGCTCCCTCCCCGTAGGGTCCACGAGAGGCAGGCACATGCAAGCTCCTTCCATCAGGAGCTAGCGACCAGGCACGTCATATCGAAGGCTCGATGGTCCGACGAGAAGGTGGAGCTCCTCGCTACGGCTGAGGCTGAGATGGCAGCTGGTCCCTCGTTAGTTGCCGGACAGGGCTTGAACCAGCGGTTGCGGGAAATTGTTCCATCTAGGTCCGTTGACTCGATCAAAGGTCTCCGACGCAAGGCGTCATATAAGACCAGGGTTCAGGAACTGATCTTGAATTTCAGTCCGATACACGAGGACGACGAAGGTGAGGTGACGGATGGGGAGCCAAGTATGAGGCGTGTCCCAGCCGCAAGGGTAAGCACACCGCGGGGCAACACATCGGAAGATGCCCCGCGGACAGGGATGTCCGTGGGAGCGGATTCCAGTGGTGAGACGCACATCCCTCCCACGGTTTTAACTGTCCCTGATGTCCCGCGGGTACCCCAACAACCCCAAACAATTGTTTCCTTTGTGGCGGAGACTGTCACATATCTTGACTCTTTAGGCCCTGGCCCCACAACGACATCGTGG
>NC_092225.1:39614550-39654550 GCF_036320965.1 Panulirus ornatus
TGCATGGAATAGAGTGAACTGGAACGATGTGGTACACCGGGGTCGACGTGCTGTCAATATATTGAACCAGGGCATGTGAAGCGTCTGGGGTAAACCATGGAAAGTTGTGTGGGGCCTGGATGTGGAAAGGGAGCTGTGGTTTCGGTGCATTATATCATGACAGCCAGAGACTGAGTGTGAACGAATGGTGCCTTTGGTGTCTTTTCCTAGCGCTACCTCGCACATATGAGGCAGGATGAGGTTGTTATTCCATGTGTGGCGAGGTGGCGATTGGAAGAAATAAAGGCAGACAGTATGAATTATGTACATGTGTATATATGTACATGTCTGTGTGTGTATATACATGTTTACATTGAGATGTATAGGTATGTATATATGCGTGTGTGGACGTGTATGTATATACATGTGTATGTGGGCGGGTTGGGCCATTCTTTCGTCTGTTTCCTTGCTCTACCTCGCTAATGCGGGAGACAGCGACAAAGCAAAAATAGATATATTTAAATAGATAGATAAATAAATATATATATATATCTATATATATATATATATATATATATATATATATATATATATATATATATATATATATATATATATATATATATATATTTGTATATATATATATATATATATATATATATATATATATATATATATATATATATATATATATATATATATATATGTATATATATATATATATATATATATATATATATATTATATATATATATATATATATTTTTTTTTTTTTTTTATACTATTTGCCATTTCCCGCGTTAGCGAGGTAGCGTTAAGAACAGAGAACTGAACCTTTGAGGGAATATCCTCACCTGGCCCCCTTCTCTGTTCCTTCTTTTGGAAAATTAAAAAAAAACAAGAGGGGAGGATTTCCAGCCCCCTGCTCCCTCCACTTTTAGTCGCCTTCTACATATATATTATTATTATTATTATTATTATTATTATTATTCTATTTTTTTTTTTTTAATTATGCTTTGTCGCTGTCTACCGCGTTAGCGAGGTAGCGCAAGGAAACAGACGAAAGAATGGCCCAACCCGCCCACATACACATGTATATACATACATGTCCACCCATGCACAATATACATACCTATACATCTTAATGTACATATATATATACACACACAGACATATACATATATACACATGTACATAATTCATACTGTCTGCCTTTATTTGTTCCCATTGCCACCTCGCCACACATGGAATAACAACCCCCTTCCCCCTCATGTGTGCGAGGTAGCGATAGGAAAAATTCAAAAGGCCCCATTCGTTCACACTCAGTCTCTAGCTGTCATGTAATAATGCACCGAAACCACAACTCCCTTTCCACATCCAGGCCCCACACACTTTCCATGGTTTACCCCAGGCGCTTCACATGCCCTGGTTCAATCCACTGACAGCACGTCGATCCCGGTATACCAAATCGTTCCAATTCACTCTATTCCTTGCACGCCTTTCACCCTCCTGCATGTTCAGGCCCCGATCACTCAAAATCTTTTTCACTCCATCTTTCCACCTCCAATTTGGTCTCCCACTTCTCCTCGTTCCCTCTCCACCTCTGACACATATATCCTCTTGGTCAATCTTTCCCCACTCATTCTCTCCATGTGAGCAAACCATTTCGAAACACCCCCTTCTGCTCTCTCAACCACACTCTTTTTATTTCCACACATCTCTCTCACCCTTATATTACTTACTCGATCAAACCACCTCACACCACATATTGTCCTCAAACATCTCATTTCCAGCACATCCATCCTCCTGCGCACAAAGAGATCTATCCATAGCCTACGCCTCGCAACCAAACAACCTTGTTGGAACCACCATTCCTTTAAACATACACATCTTTGCTTTCCGAGATAATGTTCTCGACTTCAACACATTCTTCAAGGCTCCCAGAATTTTCACCCCCTCCCCCACCCTATGATTCACTTCCACTTCCATGGTTCCATCCGCTGCCAGATCCACTCCCAGATATCTAAAACACTTCACTTCCTCCAGCTTTTCTCCATCCAAACTTACCTCTCAATTGACTTGACCCTCAACCCTACTGTACCTAATTACCTTGCTCTTATTCAAATTTACTCTTAACTTTCTTCTTTCACACACTTTACCAAACTCAGTCACCAGCTTCTGCAGTTTCTCACATGAATCAGCCACCAGCGCTGTATCATCAGCGAACAACAACTGACTCACTTCCCAAGCTCTCCCATCCACAACAGACTACTTACTTGCCATTCTTTCCAAAACTCTTGCATTCACCTCCCTAACAACCCCATCCACAAACAAATTAAACAACCATGGAGACATCACACACCCCTGCCGCAAACCTACATTCACTGAGAACCAATCACTTTCCTCTCTTCCTACACGTACATATGCCTTACATCTTCGATAAAAACTTTTCACTGCTTCTAACAACTTGCCTCCCACACCATATATTCTTAATACCTTCCACAGAGCATCTCTATCAACTCTAACATATGCCTTCTCCAGATCCACAAATGCTACATACAAATCCATTTGTTTTTCTAAGTATTTCTCGCATACATTCTTCAAAGCAAACACCTGATCCACATATCCTCTACCACTTCTGAAACCACACTGCTCTTCCCCAATCTGATGCTCTGTACATGCCTTCACCCTCTCAATCAATACACTCCCATATAATTTACCAGGAATACTCAACAAACTTATACCTCTGTAATTTGAGCACTCACACTTATTCCCTTTGCCTTTGTACAATGGCACTATGCAAGCATTCCGCCAATCCTCAGGCACCTCACCATGAATCATACATACATTAAATAACCTTACCAACCAGTCAACAATACACTCTCCCCATTTTTTAATAAATTCCACTGCAATGCCATCCAAACCTGCTCCTTTGACGGCTTTCATCTTCCGTAAAGCTTTTATTACCTCTTCTCTATTTAGCAAATCATTTTCTCCAACCTTCTCACTTTGCACACCACCTCGACCAAGATACCCCACATCTGCCACTCTATCATCAAACACATTGAACAAACCTTCAAAATGCTCACTCCATCTCCTTCTCACATCACCACTACTTCTTATCACCTCCCCATTTGCACCCTTCACTGAAGTTCCCATTTGCTCCCTTGTCTTACGCACTTTATTTACCTCCTTCCAAAGCATCTTTTTATTCTCCCTGAAATTTAATGATACTCTCTCACCCCAACTCTCATTTGCCCTCTTTTTCACCTCTTGCACCTTTCTCTTGACTTCCTGTCTCTTTCTTTTAAACCTCTCACACTCATTTGCATTTTTCCCTGCAAAAATCGTTCAAATGCCTCTCTCTTCTCTTTCACTAATAATCTTACTTCTTCATACCACCACTCACTACCTTTTCTAATCAACCCACCTCCCACGCTTCTCATGCCATAAGCATCTTTTGCGCAAACCATCACTGCTTCCCTAAATACATCCCATTCCTCCCCAACTCCCTTACCTCCTTTGTTCTCACCCTTTTCCATTCTGTACTCAGTCTCTCCTGGTACTTCCTCATACAAGTCTCCTTCCCAAGATCACTTACTCTCACTACTCTCTTCACCCCAACATTCTCTCTTCTTTTCTGAAAACCCCCACAAATCTTCACGTTTGCTTCCACAAGATAATGATCAGACATCCCTCCAGTTGCACCTCTCAGCACATTAACATCCAAAAGTCTGTTTCGTGCGTCTATCAATCAACACGTAATCCAATAACACTCTCTGGCCATCTCTCCTACTTACATACGTATATTTATGTATATCTCGCTTTTTGAACCGGGTATTCCCAATCACCAGTCCTTTTTCAGCACATAAATCTACAAGCTCTTCACCATTTCCATTTACAACACTGAACACTCCATGTATACCAATTATTCCCTCAACTGCCACATTACTCATCTTTGCATTCAAATCACCCATCACTATAACCCGGTCTTTTGCATCAAAACCACTAACACACTCATTCAGTTGCTCCCAAAACACTTGCCTCTCATGATCTTTCTTCTCATGCCCAGGTGCATATGCACCAATAATCACCCATCTCTCTCCTTCAACTTTCAGTTTTACCCATATCAATCTAGAATTTACTTTCTTACACTCTATCACCTACTCCCACAACTCCTGATTCAGGAGTAGTGCTACTCCTTCCCTTGCTCTTGTCCTCTCACTAACCCCTGACTTTACTCCCAAGACCTTCTCTAACCACTCTTCCCCTTTACTCTTTAGCTTCGTTTCACTCAGAGCCAAAACATCCAGGTTCCTTTCCTCGAACATACTACCTATCTCTCCTTTTTTCTCATCTTGGTTACATCCACACACATTTAGACACCCCAATCTGAACCTTCGAGGAGGATGAGCACTCCTCGCGTGACTCCTTCTTCTGTTTCCCCTTTTAGAAAGTTAGAATATAAGAAGGGGAGGGTTTCTGGCCCCCTGCTCCCGTCCCCTTTAGTCGCCTTCTACGACACGTGAGGAATGCGTGGGAAGTATTCTTAATCCCCTATCCCCAGGGAATATATATATATATATATATATATATATATATATATATATATATATATATATATATATATATATATACATATATATATATATATATATATATATATATATATATATATATATATATATATATATATATATATATATACATACATATATATATATATATATATATATATATATATATATATATATATATATATATATATATATATATATATATATATATATATATATATATATATATATATATATATATATATATATATATATATATATATATATATATATATATATATATATATTATATATATATATATCTATATATATATTGGAAAGGACCACAACTTTGCACGTGATCAAGATACTCCTATGAGTCCACGTGGAAAATGAAGCACGAAAAGTTCCCAAGTGCACTTTCGTGTAATAATCACATCATCAGGGGAGACGCAAGACAGAAATATAACAGTCAGTTTATATACATAGAAGAGACGAAGCTAGGACGCCATTTGATAAACATGTGATTGTCCATAACATACAACGAACGTTCATAGACCTATCATCTTACAAATCTTATTAACAATAATGTTAACTAATTTGTATAGACCATCACTAATATTAAGATTATAATTCTTTGTGTACTTAATAACAGAAGATTCAATGATATTTCTCTTGGTAATAGAGGTAGAGTTAACAACTGAGATGGAGTTACTCCAGTCAATACAATGATTATAGTTTTTAACATGAATAAACAATGCATTTGATTCTTGTCCCGTTCTTATACTATATTTATGTTGCTTTAGTCTAACAGAAAGATCCTTACCAGTCTGACCAACATAAAATTTATCACAGTTTCCACAAGGAACTTTATAGATGTAACCAAGAGAATGTTTTGGTGAGTTCCTGATTAACATATTCTTTATAGTATTATTGTTGCTAAAGGCAACATTTACATTAAAGGATTTAAGCAACTTGGGAAGCAAAGTGAAATTATTATCAAAAGGGAGAACTAAAAGATTCTTGGTGTCAATGGGAGGTTTGGGGTCAACTCTATAAAATGATTTCTTTGCTATCTTAAGGGATTTATCAATGAAAGATCTAGGGTACTTGAACTTAGATCCAATAGAATATATCTTCTCAAACAAATCATCAATAAACTCTGGACTGCAAATACGTAATGCCCTAAGGAACATAGATTGAAATGATGATAATTTAACTCTGTCATGTTGAGATGAGTAATAATAGATATATGAGCATATATCGGTGGGTTTTCTGTATATGCTAAATTTAATCTTTTTTCCTTGTCTACGGATCTTGCAATCTAAAAATGGTAACATACCATTATTTTCATTTTCTACAGTAAATTTGATGGAAGGTACTAAATTGTAAAGTAAGAGGAGAAATATTTGTAAATTTTCATTTGTTGGCCAAACACAAAGAACGTCATCTACATACCTAAACCAAATTGCATTAGAAGGTAAGATATCCTTTAGTAATTTTGCTTCAAAAAATTCCATACAAAGATTACTTAGTACAGGTGAAAGAGGGTTACCCATTGCCATACCAAATTTTTGAGCATAATAATCTCCATTAAATTGAAATACACAGTCTTTCATACACAATTTTATCAGTTCAATGGACTTAGACTTTGAAACAAGTAAATGAATATCATCCATGACGTCAAATAAATATTCTAAAAGGTCATCAAATAGAACTTTAGTGAAAAGTGAGGAAACATCAAAGGTAACTACTTGAAATCAAAATTAATATTGATATTGTTTAGCTTCTTGACTAATGTACATTATTCATGATATTAGAATCCCAATAAAGGGATTAATAAGGAAACTAACTATTTTTGACAAGTTATAGGCGATCAAGCCTACTGAACTCACAGTAGGTCTTGCTGGAAAATTCTGTTTATGAGTTTTGATAAGGCCATACATATATAGCAATGAAGGGGACAAAGATGACAAATTTTTGAGAAGAAAAATGTTACCTTTCAAGAACAACTTCATTTCTTTACTGAAGTGAGAATGAACTGCTTATAAGGGATTTTCACTAAGTTTAGAATATGTTGTGTTATCATTTAGATCATGATGATGTGATTATTACACGACAGTGCACCTGGGAACCATTCGTGTTTCATTTTCCCCGTGGACTCATAGGCATATATATATATATATATATATATATATATATATATATATATATATATATATATATATATATATATATATATATATATATATATATATATATATATATATATATATATATATATATATTTTTGCTTTGTCGCTGTCTACCCCGTTTGAGATGTAGCGCAAGGAAACAGACGAAAAAAATGGCACAACCCACCCCCATACACATGTATATACATACGTCCACACACGCAAATATATATACCTACACAGCTTTCCATGGTTTACCCCAGACGATTCACATGCCCAGATTCAGTCCTTTGACAGCACGTCAACCCCGGTATACCACATCGATCCAATTTACTCACTTCCTTGCCCTCCTTTCACCCTCTTGCATGTTCAGGCCCCGATCACACAAAATCTTTTTCATTCCATCTTTCCACCTCCAATTTGGTCTCCCACTTCTCCTCGTTCATTCCACCTCCGACACATATATCCTCTTGGTCAATCTTTCCTCACGCATTCTCTCCATGTGACCAAACCATTTCAAAACACCATCTTCTGCTCTCTCAACCACGCTCTTTTTATTTCCACACATCTCTCTTACCCTAACGTTACTTACTCGATCAAACCACCTCACACCACACATTGTCCTCAAACATCTCATTTCCAGCACATCCACCCTCCTGCGCACAACTCTATCCATAGCCCACGCCTCGCAACCATACAACATTGTTGGAACCATTTTTCCTTCAAACATACCCATTTTTGCTTTCCGAGATAATGTTCTCGACTTCCAAACATTATTCAAGGCTCCCAGAATTTTCGCCCCCTTCCCCACCCTATGATCCACTTCCACTTCCATGGTTCCATCCGCTGCCAGATCCAATCCCAGATATCTAAAACACTTTACTTCCTCCAGTTTTTCTCCATTCAAACTTACCTCCCAATTGACTTGACCCTCAACCCTACTGTACCTAATAACCTTGCTCTTATTCACATTTACTCTTAACTTTCTTCTTTCACACACTTTACCAAAATCAGTCACCAGCTTCTGCAGTTTCTCACATGAATCAGCCTCCAGCGCTGTATCATCAGCGAACAACAACTGACTCTTTCCCAAGCTCTCTCATCCCCAACAGACTTTATACTTGCCACGCTTTACAAAACTCTTGCATTTACCTCCCTAACAACCCCATCCATAAACAAATTAAACAACCATGGAGACATCACACACCCCTGCCGCAAACCTACATTCACTGAGAACCAATCACTTTCCTCTCTTTCTACACGTACACATGCCTTACATCCTCGATAAAAACTTTTCACTGCTTCTAACAAATTACCTCCAACACCATATATTCTTAATACCTTCCACAGGGCATCTCTATCAACTCTATCATATGACTTCTCCAGATCCATAAATTCTACATACAAATCTATTTGCTTTTCTAAGTATTTCTCACATACATTCTTCAAAGCAAACACCTGATCCACACATCCTCTACCACTTCTGAGACCACACTGCTCTTCCCCAATCTGATGCTCTGTACATGCCTTCACCCTCTCAATCAATACCCTCCCTTATAATTTACCATATATATATACATATACATATATATATATATATATATATATATATATATATATATATATATATATATATATATATATATATATATATATATATATATATATATATATATATATATATATATATATATATATATATATATATATATATATATATATATATATATATATATATATATATATATATATATATTAACTTTCTAAAAGGGGAAACAGAAGAAGGAGTCACGCGAGGGGTGCTCATCCTCCTCGAAGGCTCAGATTGGCGTGTCTAAATGTGTGTGAATGTAACCAAGATGAGGAAAAGGGAGAGATAGGTAGTGTGTCTGAGGAAAGGAATCTGGATGTTTTGGCTCTGAGTGGAACGAAGCTCAAGGGTAAAGTCGAAGTGTGGTTTGGGAATGTCTCTAGAGTAAAGTCAGGGGTTAGTGAGAGGACAAGAGCAAGGGAAGGAGTAGCACTACTCCTGAATCAGGAGTTGTGGGAGTATGTGATAGAGTGTAAGAAAGTAAATTCTAGATTGATATGGGTAAAACTGAAAGTTGATGGAGAGAGAAGGGTGATAATTGGTGCATATGCACCTGGGAATGAGAAGAAAGATCATGAGAGGCAAATGTTTTGGGAGCAGCTGAATGAGTGTGTTAGTGGTTTTGATGCCCAAGACCGGGTTATAGTGATGGGTGATTTGAATGCAAAGGTAAGTAATGCAACCGTTGAGGGAATAAATGGTATACATGGAGTGTTCAGTGTTATAAATGAAAATGGTGAAGAGCTTGTAGATTTATGTGCTGAAAAAGGACTGGTGATTGGGAATACTTGGTTTAAAAAGCGAGATATACATAAGTATACGTATGTAAGTAGGAGAGATGGCCAGAGAGCGTTATTGGATTACGTGTTAATTGATAGACGCACGAAAGAGAGACTTTTGGATGTTAATGTGCTGAGAGGTGCAACTGGAGGGATGTCTGATCATTATCTTGTGGAGGCGAAGGTGAAGATTTTTGGGGGTTTTCAGAAAAGAAGAGAAAATGTTGGGGTGAAGAGAGTGGTGAGAGTAAGTGAGCTCGGTAGGGACACTTGTGTGAGAAAGTACCAGTTAAGACTGAGTACAGAATGGAAAAAGGTGAGAACAAAGGAGGTAAGAGGAGTGGGGGAGGAATGGGATGTATTTAGGGAAGCAGTGATGGCTTGGGCAAAAGATGCTTGTGGCATTAAGAGCCTGGGAGGTTGGTTAATTAGACAAGGTAGTGAGTGGCGGGATGAAGAAATAAGAAATGAGATGTTTGAGGACAATATGTGGTGTGAGGTGGTTTGATCGAGTAATTAATGTAAGGGTTCGAGAGATGTATGGAAATAAAAAGAGTGTGGTTGAGACAACAGTACAGGGTGTTTTGAAATAGTTTGGTCTCATGGAGAGAATGAGTGAGGAAAGAGTGACCAAAAAGATATATGTGTCAGAGGTGGAGGGAACGAGGAGAAGTGGGAGACCAAATTGGAGGTGGAAAGATGGAGTGAAAAGGATTTTGATTGATCGGGGCCTGAACATGCAGGAAGGTGAAAGGCTTTCAAGGAATAGAATGAATTGGAAGGATGTGGTATACCGGGGTCAATGGATTGAACCAGGGCATGTGAAGCGTCTGGGGTAAACCATGGAAAGTTGTTTGGGGCCTGGATTTGGAAAGGGAGCTGTGGTTTCGGTGCATTATTACATGACAGCTAGAGACTGATTGTGAACGAATGGGGCTTTTGGTGTCTTTTCCTAGCGCAACCTCGCACACATGAGGGGGGAGGGGGTTGTTATTCCATGTTTGGTGAGGTGGCGATGGGAACAAATAAAGGCAGACAGCATGAATTATGTACATGTGTATATATGTATATGTCTGTGTGTGTATATATATATGTGTACATTGAGATGTATAGGTATGTATATATGCGTGTGTGGACGTGTATGTATATACATGTGTATGTAGGCGGGTTGGGCCATTCTTTCGTCTGTTTCCTTGCGCTACCTCGCTAACGCCGGAGACAGCGACAAAGCAAAAATAGATAGATATAAATATATAAATAAATAAATGTATGTATATATATATATATATATATATATATATATATATATATATATATATATATATATATATATATATATATATATATATATATATATATATATATATATATTATATACATATATATATATATATATATATATATATATATATATATATATATATATATATATATATATATATATATATATATATATATATATATATATATATATATATATATATATATATATATATATATATATATATATATATATATATATTATATACATATATATATATATATATATATATATATATATATATATATATATATATATATATATATATATATATATATATATATATATATATATATATATATCCCTCGGGATACTGGAGAAAAAATACTTCCCATGTATTCCCTGCACGTCGTAGAGGGCGACTGAAAAGGATAGCAGCAGGGGGCTGGAAATCATCCCCTCTTGTTTTTAATTTTCGAAAAGAAAGAACAAAGAAAGCCAAGTGAGGATATTCCCTCAACGTCTCAGTCCTCTGTTCTTAACGCTACCTCGCTAATGCAGGAAGTAGCGAATAGTATGAAAAAAAAATATCTATATATTTTGCTTTGTCGCTATCTCCGGCTTTAGCGAGGCAGCGCAAGGAAACAGACGAAAGAATGGCACAACACTCCCACACACACATGTATATACATACAAGTCCACACACGAACATATAAATACCTATACATCTCAATATAGACATATATATATATATATACACACACAGATATATATTCATATATACACATGTACATAATTCATACTGTCTGCCTTTATTCATTCCCACTGCCACTCCGCCACACATGAAATAACAACCCCTCCCCCCTCATGTGCGCGAGGTAGCGGTAGGAAAAGACAACAAAGCACTCATTTTTTCACTCTCATTCTCAAGCTGTAATGTGATAATTCACCGAAACCACAGCTCCCTTTCCACATCCAGGCCCCACATAAGTTTCCATGGTTTACCCCAAATGCTTCACATGCCATCGATCAATCCATTGACAGCACGTCGACCCGGTATACGACATCGTTCCAATTCACTCTATTCCTGGCACGCCTTTCACCCTCCTGCAAGTTTAGGCCCCGATCACTCAAAATCTTTTTCACTCCATCTTTCCACCTCCAATTTGGTCTCCCACTTCTCGTTTCCTCCACCTCCGACACATATATCCTCTTGGTCAATCTTACCTCACTCATTCTCTCAATGTGACAAAACCATTTCAAAACACACTCTTCTTCTCTCTCAACTACACTCTTTTTATTTCCACATATCTTTCCTACCCTTACATTACTTACTCGATCAAACCACCTCACACCACATATTATCCTCAAACATCTCATTTCCAGCACATCCACCCTCCTGCGCACAACTCTATCCATAGCCCACGCCTCGCAGCAATACAACATTGTTGGAACCACTATCCCTTCAAACATAGGCATTTTTGCTTTCGGAGATAATGTTCTCTACTTCCAAACATTCTTCAAGGCTCCCAGAGTTTTCGCCCCCTCCCCCACCCTATGATTCACTTCCGCTTCCATGGTTCCATCCGCTGCCAGATCCACTCCCAGATATCTAAAAGACTTTACTTCCTCCAATTTTTCTCCTTTCAAACTTACCTCCCAGTTGACCTGACCCTCAACTTTACTGTACCTGATAACCTTGCTCTTATTCACATTTACTCTTAACTTTCATCTTCCACGCACTTTACCAAACTCAGTCACCAACTTCTGCAGTTTCTCACATAAATCAGCCAGCAACGCTGTATTATCAGCGAACAACAACTGACTCACATCCCAAGCTCTCTTATCCACAACAGACTGTACACTTGCCCCTCTTTCCAAAACTCTTGCATTCACCTCCCTAACAACCCAATCCATAAACAAATTAAACAACCATGGAGACATCACACACCACTGCCGCAAACCTACATTCACTGAGAACCAATCACTTTCCTCTCTTCCTGCACGTACACATGACTTACATCATCGATAAAAACTTTTCACTCCTTCTAAAAACTCGCCTTCCACACCATATATTCTGAAAACCTTTCATAGAGCATCTCTATCAACTCTATCATATGCCTTCTCCAGATCAATAAATGCTACATACAAATCCATTTGCTTTTCTAAGTATTTTTCACATACATACATCAAAGGAAACACCTGATCGACAAATCACTTCTGAAAAAACACTGCTCTTCCACAATCTGAGTCTCTGTACATGACTTCACTCTCTCAATCAATACCGCCCATACAATTTACCAGGAATACTCAACAAACTTATACCTCTGTAAAAAGCACTCGATCTTATCCCCTTTGCCTTTGTACAATGGCACTATACAAGCATTCCATCAATCTTCAGGCACCTCACCATGAATCATAGATACATTAAATAACCTTACCAACCAATCAACAATACAGTCACACCATTTTTTTAATAAATTCAACTGCAATACCATACAAACCTGCTGACTTGCCGGCTTTCATCTTCCGTAAAGCTTTTATTACCTCTTCTCTGTTTACCAAATCATTTTCCCTAACCCTCTCACTCTGCACACCACCTCGACCAAAACACCCTATATCTGCCACTCTATCATCAAACATATTCAACAAACCTTCACAATACTCACTCCATCTCCTTCTCACTTCATCACTACTTGTCATCACCTCCCCATTAGCCTCCTTTACTGAAGTTCCCATTTGCTCCCTTGTCTTACGCACTTTATTTAACTCCTTCCAAAACATCTTTTTATTCTCCCTAAAATTTATTGATACTCTCTCACCCAAACTCTTATTTAACTTCTTTTTCACCTCTTGTACCTTTCTCTTGACCTCCTGTCTCTTTCTTTTATACTTATCCCACTAAATTGTATTTTTTCCCTGCAAAAATCGTCCAAATGCCTCTCTCTTCTCTTTCACTAATAATCTTACTTCTTCATCCCACCACTAACTACCCTTTCTAATCAACCCACCTCCCACGCTTCTCATGCCACAAGCATCTTTTGCGCAAGGCATCACTGCTTCCCAAAATCCTTCCCATTCCTCCCCCACTCCACTTACTTTGTTCTCACCCTTTTCCATTCAGTACTCAGTCTCTCCTGGTACTTTCTCACACAGGTCTTCTTCCCAAGCTCACTTACTCTCACCACTCTCTTCACCCCAACATTCTCTCTTCTTTTCTGAAAACCCCTACAAATCTTCACCTTCGCCTCCACAAGATAATGCTCAGGCATCCCTCCAGTTGCAACTCTCATCACATTAACATCCAAAAGTCTGTCTTTCGCGCGCCTATCAATGAACACGTAATCCAATAACGCTCTCTGGCCATCTCTCCTACTTACATATGCATACTGATGTATATTTCGCTTTTTAAACAGGTATTCCCAAACACCAGTCCTTTTTCAGCACATAAATCTACAAGCTCTTCACCATTTTCATTTACAACACTGAACACTCCATGTATACCAATTATTCCCTCAACTGCCACATTACTCACCTTTGCATTCAAATCACCCATCACTATAACCCGGTCTTGTGCATCAAAACCACTAAAACACTCATTCAGATGCTCCCAAAACACTTGCCTCTCATGATCTTTCTTCTCATGCCCAGGTGCATATGCACCAATAATCACCCATCTCTCTATCAACTTTCAGTTTTACCCACTTCAATCTAGAATTTACTTTCTTACATTCTATCACATACTTCCACAACTCCTGTTTCAGGAGTAGTGCTCCTCCTTCCCTTGCTCATGTCCTCTCACTAACCACTGACTTTACTCCCGAGACATTCCCAAACCACTCTTCCCCTTTACCCTTGAGCTTCGTTTCACTCAGAGCCAAAACATCCAGGTTCCTTTCCTCAAGCTTACCAACTATCACTCCTTATTTCTCATCTTGTTTACATCCAAACACATTTAGACATCCATATCTAAGCCTTCGAGGAGGATGAGCACTCCCTGCGTGACTCCTTCTTCTGTTTCCCCTTTTAGAAATTTAAAATACAAGGAGGGGAGGGTTTCTCGCCCCCCGCTTCCGTCCCCTTTAGTCGCCTTCTACGACAAGTGAGGAATGCGTGTGAAGTATTCTTTCTCTCCTATACCTAAGGAAAAAAATATGTATATATATATATATATATATATATATATATATATATATATATATATATATATATATATATATATATATATATATATGTATATATATATATATATATATATATATATATATATATATATATATATATATATATATATATATATATATATATATATATATATATATATATATATAAGCAAATGGATTTGTATGTAGCATTTATGGATCTGGAAAAGACATACGATAGAGTTGATAGAGATGCTCTGTGGAAGGTACTATGAATTTATGGTGTGGGATTCAAATTGTTGGAAGCAGTTAAAAGTTTTCATCGAGGATGTAAGGCATATGTACGTGTAGAAAGAGAGGAAAGTGATTGGTTCTCAGTGAATGAAGGTTTGCGGAGGGGGTGTGTGATGTCTCCATGGTTATTTAATTTTTTTATGGATGGGGTTGTTCGGGAGGTGCATGCAAGAGTTTTGGAAAGAGGGGCAAGTATGAAGTCTGTTGGGGATGAGAGAGCTTTGAAGTGAGTCAGTTGTTGTTCGCTGATGATACAGCGCTGGTGGCTGATTCATGTGAGAAACTGCAGAAGCTGGTGACTGAGTTTGGTAAAGTGTGTAAAAGAAGAAAGTTAAGAGTAAATGTGAATAAGAGCAAGGTTATTAGGTACAGTAAGGTTGAGGGTCAATTCAATTGGGAGGTAAGTTTGAATGTAGAAAAACTGGAGGAAGTAAAGTGTTTTAGATATCTGGGAGTGGATCTGGCACCGGATGGAACCATGGAAGCGGAAGTAAATCATAGGGTGGGTGAGGGGTCGATATTCCTGGGGGCCTTGAAGACTGTGTGGAAGTCGAGAACATTATCTCCGAAAGGAAAAATGGTTATGTTTGAAGGAATAGTGTTCCCAACAATGTTGTATGGTTGCGAGGCGTGGGCTATGGATAGAGTTGTGCGCAGGAGGATGGATGTGCTGGAAATGAGATGTTTGAGGACAATATGTGGTGTGAGGTGGTTTGATCGAGAGAGTACTGTAAGGGTAAGAGAGATGTGTGGAAATAAGAAGAGCGTGGTTGATTGAGCAGACGAGGTTGTTTTCAAATGGTTTGTGTACCTGTAGAGAATAAGTGAGGAAAGTTTGACCAATAGGATATATGTGTCAGAGGTGGAGGGAACGAGGAGAAGTGGGAGACCAAAATGGATGTGGAAAGATGGAGTGAAAAAGATTTTGAGTGATCGGGGCCTGAACATGCTCGTGGGTGAAAGGCGGGCAAGGAATATTGTGAATTGGATCGATGTGGTATACCGGGGTCTACGTGCTGTCAATGGATTGAATCAGGGCATGTGAAGCGTCTGGGGTAAACCATGGAAAGTTCTGTGCGGCCTGGATGTGGAAAAGGAGCTGTGGTTTGGGGCATTATTGCGTGACAGCTAGAGACTAACTGTGACCGAATGAGTTCTTTGTTGTCTTTTCCTAGCGCTACCCCGCACACATACGGGGGAGGGGGATGTTATTCCATGTGTGGCGGGGTGGCGATGGGAATGAATAAAGACAGACAGTGTGAATTGTGTGCATGTGTATATAGGTATATATCTGTGTGTGTATATGTATGTGTAAATTGAGATGTATGGGCATGTATATTTGTGTGTTGGGATGTGTATGTATATACATGTGTATTGGGGTGGGTTGGGTCATTTCTTTCGTCTGTTTCCTTGCGCTACCTCGCAAACGCGGGAGACAGCGACAAAGCAAAATAAAAAAAAATTTAAATATATATATATATATATATATATATATATATATATATATATATATATATATATATATATATATATATATATATATATATATATATATATATGCATATGTATATATATATATATATATATATATATATATATATATATATATATATATATATATATATATATATATATATATATATATATATATATATATATATATATGTATATATATATGTATGACTTATGGTGAGGTGCCTGAGGATTGGCGGAATGCGGGCATAGTGCCATTGTACAAAGGCACAGGGGATAAGAGTGAGTGCTCAAATTACAGAGGTATAAGTTTGTTGAGTATTCCTGGTAAATTATATGGGAGTGTATTAATTGAGAGGGTGAAGGCATGTTCACAGCGTCAGACTGGGGAAGAGCAGTGTGGTTTCAGAAGTGGTAGAGGTAGTGTAGATCAGGTGTTTGTTTTAAAGAATGTATGTGAGAAATACTTAGAAAAGCAAATGGAATTGTATGTAGCATTTATGGACCTGGAGAAGGCATATGACAGAGTTGATAGAGATGCTCTGTGGAAGGTATTACGAATATATGGTGTGGGAGTCAAGTTGTTAGAAGCAGTGAAAAGTTTGTATCGAGGATGTAAGGCATGTGTACGTGTAGGAAGAGAGGAAAGTGGTTGGTTCGCAGTGAATGTAGGTTTGCGGCAAGGGTGTGTGATGTCTCCATGGTTGTTTAATTTGTTTATGGATGGGGTTGTTAGGGAGGTGAATGCAAGAGTTTTGGAAAGAGGCGCAAGTATGAAGTCTGTTGGGGATGAGAGAGCTTGGGAAGTGAGTCAGTTGTTGTTCGCTGATGATACAGCGCTGGTGGCTGATTCATGTGAGAAACTGCAGAAGCTGGTGACTGAGTTTGTTAAAGTGTGTGAAAGAAGAAAGTTAAGAGTAAATGTGAATAAGAGCAAGGTTATTAGGTTCAGTAGGGTTGAGGGTGAAGTCAATTGGTAGGTAAGTTTGAATGGAGAAAAACTGGAGGAAGTAAAGTGTTTTAGATATCTGGGATTGGATCTGGCAGCGGATGGAACCATGGAAGCGGAAGTGGATCATAGGGTGGGGGAGGGGGCGAAGATTCTGGGAGCCTTGAAGAATGTGTGGAAGTCGAGAACATTATCTCGGTAAGCCAAAATGGGTATGTTTGAAAGAATAGTGATTCCAACAATGTTATATGGTTGCGAGGCGTGGGCTATGGATAGAGTTGTGCGCAGGAGGATGGATATGCTGGAAATGAGATGTTTAGGACAATGTGTGGTGTGAGGTGGTTTGATCGAGTAATTAACGTAAGGGTAAGAGAGATGTGTGGAAATAAAAAGAGCGTGGTTGAGAGAGCAGAAGAGCGTGTTTTGAAATGGTTTGTGCACATGGAGAGAATGAGTGAGGAAAGATTGACCAAGAGGATATATGAGTCGGAGGTGGAGGGAACGAGGAGAAGTGGGAGACCAAATTGGAGGTGGAAAGATGGAGTGAAAAAGATTTTGTATGATCGGGGCCTGAGCATGCAAGAGTGTGAAAGGAGGGTAAGGAATAGAGTGAATTGGATCGTTATGGTATACTTGGGTTGACGTGCTGTCAGTGGATTGAATCTGGGCATCTGAAGCGTCTGGGATAAACCATGGAAAGTTGTGTAGGGCCTTAATGTGGAAAGGGAGCTGTGGTTTCGGGCATTATTGCATGACAGCTACTGACTGAGTGTGAACGAATTGGGCCTTAGTTGTCTTTTCCTAGCGCAACCTCGCACACATGAGGGGGGAGAGGGATGGTATTCCACATTCCTGCGCACAATTCTATCCATAGCCCACGCCTCGCAACAATAAAACATTGTTCGAACCACTACTCCTTCAAACATACCTATTTTTGCTTTCCGAGATAATGTTCTCGACCACCACACATTCTTCAAGGCTCCCAGGATTTTCGCCCCATCCCCCACCCTATGATTCACTTCCGCTTCCATGGATCCATCCGCTGCCAGATCGACTCCCAGATATCTAAAGCACTTTACTTCCTCCAGTATTTCTCCATTCAAATTTACCTCCCAATTGACTTGACCCTCAACTCTACTGTACCTAATAACCTTGCTCTTATTCACATTTACTCTTAAGTTTCTTCCTACACACACTTTACCAAACTCAGTCACCAGCTTCTGCAGTTTCTCACATGAATCAGCCACCAGCGCTGTATCATCAACGAACAACAACTGACTCACTTCCCAAACTCTCTCATCCACAACAGACTTCATACTTGCCCCTCGTTCCAAAACTCTTGCATTCACCTCCCTAACAACCCCATCCATAAACAAATTAAACAACCATGGAGATATCACACACTCCTGCCGCAAACCTACATTCACTGAGAACCAATCACTTTCCTCTCTTCCTACACGTACACATGCCTTACATCCTCGATAAAAACTTTTCACTGCTTCTAACAACTTGGCTCCAACACCATATATTCTTAATACCTTCCACACAGCATCTCTATCAACTCTAGCATATGTGTGTATATATATGTATACGTTGAGATGTATAGGTATGTATATTTTTTTGTGTGGACGTGTATGTATGTACATGTGTATGTGGGTGGGTTGGGCCATTCTTTCTTCTGTCTACCTCCAGTACCTTGCTAACGCGGGATAAACCGACAAAGGAAAAGTGTGTGGAAGAAGAAAGTTAAGAGTAAATGTGAATAAGAGCAAGGTTATTAGGTACAGTAGGGTTGAGGGTCAAGTCAATTGGGAGGTGAGTTTGAATGGAGAAAAACTGGAGGAAGTGAAGTGTTTTAGATATCTGGGAGTGGATCTGTCAGCGGATGGAACCATGGAAGCGGAAGTGGATCATAGTGTGGGGGAGGGGGCGAAAATTTTGGGAGCCTTGAAAAATGTGTGGAAGTCGAGAACATTATCCCGGAAAGCAAAAATGGGTATGTTTGAAGGAATAGTGGTTCCAACAATGTTGTATGGTTGCGAGGCGTGGGCTATGGATAGAGTTGTTCGCAGGAGGATGGATGTGCTGGAAATGAGATGTTTGAGGACAATGTGTGGTGTGAGGTGGTTTGATCGAGTAAGTAACGTAAGGGTAAGAGAGATGTGTGGAAATAAAAAGAGCGTGGTTGAGAGAGCAGAAGAGGGTGTTTTGAAGTGGTTTGGGCACATGGAGAGAATGAGTGAAGAAAGATTGACCAAGAGGATATATGTGTCGGAGGTGGAGGGAACGAGGAGAAGAGGGAGACCAAATTGGAGGTGGAAAGATGGAGTGAAAAGGATTTTGTGTGATCGGGGCCTGAAGATGCAGGAGGGTGAAAGGAGGGCAAGGAATAGAGTGAATTGGATCGATGTGGTATACAGGGGTTGACGTGCTGTCAGTGGATTGAATCAGGGCATGTGAAGCGTCTGGGGTAAACCATGGAAAGCTGTGTAGGTATGTATATTTGTGTGTGTGGACGAATGTATATACATGTGTACGGGGGTGGGTTGGGCCATTTCTTTCATCTGTTTCCTTGCGCTACCTCGCAAACGCGGGAGACAGCGGCAAAAAATATATATATATATATATATATATATATATATATATATATATATATATATATATACCGGGGCTGACGTGCTGTCAGTGGATTGAATCAAGGCATGTGAAGCGTCTGGGGTAAACCATGGAAAGCTGTGTATGTATGTATATTTGCGTGTGTGGACGTATGTATATACATGTGTATGGGGGGGTTGGGCCATTTCTTTCGTCTGTTTCCTTGCGCTACCTCGCAAACGCGGGAGACAGCGACAAAGTATAAAAAAAAAAAAAAAAAAATATATATATATATATATATATATATATATATATATATATATATATATATATATATATATATATATATATATTTTGCTTTCTCGCTGTTTTCCGCATTAGTGAGGTAGCGCAAGGATCAGACGAAACAATTGCCCAACTCACCCACATACACAAGTATATACATACACATCCACACACGCAAATATTCATACCTATACATCTAAATATATACATATATAAACACAGAGAGACATATATATTTATATATATATATATATATATAATATATATATATATATATATATATATATATATAATTTTTTTTTTTTTTTTTTTTTTTCTTTGTCGCTGTCTCCCGCGTTTGCGAGGTAGCACAAGGAAACACACGAAAGAAATGGCCCAACCCACGCCCATAAACATGCCTTGATTCAATCCACTGACAGCACGTCAACCCCGGTATACCACATCGCTCCAATTCACTCTATTCTTTGCCCTCCTTTCACCCTCCTGCATGTTCAGGCCCCGATCACACAAAATCTTTTTCACTACATCTTTCCACCTACAATTTGGTCTCCCTCTTCTCCTCGTTCCCTCCACCTCCGACACATATATCCTCTTGGTCAATCTTTCCTCACTCATTCTCTCCATGTGACCAAACCATTTCAAAACACCCTCTTCTGCTCTCTCAACCACGCTCTTTTTATTTCCACACATCTCTCTTACCCTTACGTTACTTACTCGATCAAACCACCTCACACCACACATTGTCCTCAAACATCTCATTTCCAGCACATCCATCCTCCTGCGCACCACTCTATCCATAGTCCACACCTAGCAACCATACAACATTGTTGGAACCACTATTCCTTCAAACATACCCATTTTTGCTTTCCGAGATAATGTTCTCGACTTCCACATATTCTTCAAGGCTCCAAAAATTTTCGCCCCCTCCGCCACCTTATGATCCACTTCCGCTTCCATGGTTCCATCCGCTGCCAGATCCACTCCCAGATATCTAAAACACTTCACTTCCTCCAGTTTTTCTCCATTCAAACTCACCTCCCAATTGAATTGACCCTCAAACCTACTGTACCTAGTAACCTTGCTCTTATTCATATTTACTCTTAACTTTCTTCTTTCACACACTTTACCAAACTCAGTCACCAGCTTCTGCAGTTTCTCACATGAATCAGCCACCAGCTCTGTATCATCAGCGAACAACAACTGACTCACTTCCCAAGGTCTCTCATCACCAACAGACTTCATACTTGCCCCTCTTTCCAAAACTCTTGCATTCACCTCCCTAACAACCCCATCCATAAACAAATTAAACAACCATGGAGACATCACACACCCCTGCCGCAAACCTACATTCACTGAGAACCAATCACTTTCCTCTCTTCCTACACGTACACATGCCTTACATCCTCGATAAAAACTTTTCACTGCTTCTAACAACTTGCTTCCCACACCATATATTCTTAATACCTTCCACAGAGCATCTCTATCAACTCTATCATATGCCTTCTCCAGATGCATAAATGCTACATACAAATCCATTTGCTTTTCTAAGTATTTCTCACATACATTCTTCAAAGCAAACACCTGATCCACACATCCTCTACCACTTCTGAAACCACACTGCTCTTCCCCAATCTGATGCTCTGTACATGCCTTCACCCTCTCAATTAATACCCTCCCATATAATTTGCCAGGAATACTCAACAAACTTATACCTCTGTAATTTGAGTACTCACTCTTATCCCCTTTGCCTTTGTACAATGGCACTATGCAAGCATTCCGCCAATCCTCAGGCACCTCACCATGAGTCATACATACATTAAATAACCTTACCAAACAGTCAACAATACAGTCACCCCCTTTTTTTATAAATTCCACTGCAATACCATCCTAACCTGCTGCCTTGCCGGCTTTCATCTTCCGCAAAGCTTTTACTACCTCTTCTCTGTTTACCAACTCATTTTCCCTAACCCTCGCAGTTTGCACACCACCTCGACCAAAACACCCTATATCTGCCACTCTATCATCAAACACATTCAACAAACCTTCAAAATACTCACTCCATCTCCTTCTGACATCACCACTACTTGTCATCACCTCCCCATTTGCTCCCTTCACTGAAGTTCCCATTTGCTCCCTTGTCTTACGGACTTTATCTACCTCCTTCCAGAACATCTTTTTATTCTCCCTAAAATTTAATTATACTCTCTCACCCCAACTCTCATTTGCCCTTTTTTTCACCTCTTGCACCTTTCTCTTGACCTCCTGTCTCTTTCTTTTATACGTCTCCCACTCAATTTCATTTTTTCCCTGCAAAAATCGTCCAAGTGCGTGTCTCTTCTCTTTCACTAATAATCTTACTTCTTCATCCCACCACTCACTACCCTTTCTAATCAACCCACCTCCCACTCTTCTCATGCCACAAGCATCTTTTGCGCAATCCATCACTGATTCCCTAAATACATCCCATTCCTCCCCCACTCCCCTTACTTCCATTGTTCTCACCTTTTTCCATTCTGTACTCAGTCTCTCCTGGTACTTCCTCACACAAGTCTCCTTCCCAAGCTCACTTACTCTCACCACCCTCTTCACGTGTACATAATTCATACTGTCTGCCATTATTCATTCCTATCGCCACCTCGCCACACATGAAATAACAACCCCCTCCCCCCTCATGTGTGTAAGGTAGTGCCAGGAAAAGACAACAAAGGCCCCATTCGTTCAAACTCACTCTCTATCTGTCATGTATTAATACAACGAAACCACAGTTTCCTTTCCACGTCCAGGCCCTACAGAACTTTCCATGGCTTACCACAGACGCTTCATATGCCCGGTTCAATCCATTGACAGCACGTCAACCCCGGTATACCACATCGTTCCAATTCAGTCTATTCTTTGCACGCCTTTCACCCTCCTGCATCTTCAGGCCCCGATCACTCAAAATCTTTTCACTCCATCTTTCCACCTCCAATTTGGTCTCCCACTTCCCCTTGTTCCTTCCACCTCTGACATATATATCCACTTTGTCAATTTTTCCGCACTCATTCTCTCCATGTGACCAAACCATTTCAAAACACCCTCTTCTGCTCTCTCAACCACACTCTTTTTATTACCACATATCTCTCTTACCCTTACATTAATTACTCGATCAAACCACCTCACATCACATATTGTCCTCAAACATCTCCTTTCCAGGAGATCCACCCTCCTGCGCACAACTCTATCTATAGCTCATACCTCGCAACCATACAATATTTTTAGATCCACTATTCCTTCAAACATACCCATTTTTGCTTTCCGAGATACTGTTCTTGACTTCCACACATTCTTCAAGGGTCCCAGAATCTTAGCCCCCTCCACCACCCTATTATTAACTTTCGCTTCCATGGTTCCATCCGCTAACATATCCACTCCCAGATATCTAAAATACTTCACTTCCTCCAGTTTTTCTCCATCCAAACTTACCTCCCAATTGACATGATTCTAAACCCAAAGGTACCTAACAACCTTGCGCTTATTTACATTTAGTCTCAACTTTCTTCTTTCACACACTTTACCAAACTCAGTCACCAGCTTCTTTAGTTTCTCACGCAAATCAGCCACCAGCGCTGTATCATCAGAGAACTACAACTGACTCACTTCCCATGCTCTCTCTTCCACAACAGACTACATACTTGCCACTCTTGCATTCACGTCTCTAAAAAACCCATCCATAAACAGATTAAACAACCATGTAGACACCACACACCCCTGCCGCAAACCTACATTCACTGAAAAACAGTCACTTTCCTCTCTTCCTACATTACACATACCTTACATCCTCGATAAAAACTTTTCACTGCTTCTAACAACTTGCCTCCCACACCTTATATTCTTAATACCTTCCACAGAGCATCTCTATCAACTGTATCATATGCCCTCTCTAGATCCATAAATGCTACATACAAATCCATTTGCTTTTCTAAGTATTTCTCATATACATTCTTCAAAGCAAACACGTGATGCACACTTACTCTACCACTTCTGAAACCTCACTGCTCTTCTCCAGTCTGATGCTCTGTATATGCATTCACCCTCTCTATCAATATCTTCTCATATAATTTCCCACGAATATTCAACAAACTTTTACCTCTATAATTTGAGCACTCACTTTTATCCCCTTTGCCTTTGTACAATTGCACTATGCAAAAATTCCGCTAATCCTCAGGCACCTCACCGTGAGACATACATATTTAAATAGCCTTACCAAACAGTCAACAGTACAGTCACCCCCTAATTTTGATAAATTCTACTACAATATCATCCAAACCCGCTGCCTTGCCGGCTTTCATCTTCCGCAAACCTTTTGCTACCTCTTGTCTGTTTACCAAATCATTCTCCCTAACTCTCTCCCGTTCCACACCACCTCGACCAGAACACCCTATATCAACTACTCTATAATCAAACATATTCAACAAAACTTCAAAATACTCACTCCATCTCCTTTTCACATCATCAGTCCTTGTTTTCACCTCCCCATTAGCCCCATTCACTGAAGTTCCCATTTGTCTCCTTGTCTTACGCACTTTATTTACCTGCTTCCAAAAATTTATATATATATATATATATATATATATATATATATATATATATATATATATATATATATATATATATATATATATATATATATATATATATATATATATATATATATATATATATATATATATATATATATATATATATATATATATATATATATATATATATATATATATATATAGATATGTATATATATATAGATATACATACATACATACATATATATATATATATATATATATATATATATATATATATATATATATATATATATATATATATATATATATATATGTGTGTGTGTGTGTGTGTGTGTGTGTGTGTGTCAGAGAAGAAAGTTAAGAGTAAATGTGAATAAGAGCAAGGTTATTAGGTACAGTAGGATTGAGGGTCAAGTCAATTGGGAGGTAAGTTTGAATGGAGAAAAACTGGACGAAGTAAAGTGTTTTAGATATATGGGAGTGGATCTGGCAGCGGATGGAACCATGGAAGCGGAAGTGGATCATAGGGTGGGGGAGGGGGCGAAAATCCTGGGAGCCTCGAAGAATGTGTGGAAGTCGAGAACATTATCTCGGAAAGCAAAAATGGGTATGTTTGAAGGAATAGTGGTTCCAACAATGTTGTATGGTTGCGAGGCGTGGGCTATGGATAGAGTTGTGCGCAGGAGGATGGATGTGCTGGAAATGAGATGTTTGAGGACAATGTGTGGGGTGAGGTGGTTTGATCGAATAAGTAACGTTAGGGTAAGAGAGATGTGTGGAAATAAAAAGAGCGTGGTTGAGAGAGCAGAAGAGGGTGTTTTGAAATGGTTTGGACACATGGAGAGAATGAGTGAGGAAAGGTTGACCAAGAGGATATATGTGTCGGAGGTGGAGGGAACGAGGAGAAGTGGGAGACCAAATTGGAGGTGGAAAGATGTAGTGAAACGATTCTGTGTGACCGGGGCCTGAAAATGCAGGAGGGTGAAAGGAGGGCAAGGAATAGAGTGAATTGGATTGATGTGGTATACCGGGGTTGACGTGCTGTCAGTGGATTGAATCAGGGCATGTGAAGCGTCTGGGGTAAACCATGGAAAGCTGTGTAGGTATGTATATTTGCGTGTGTGGACGTATGTATATACATGTGTATGGGGATGGGTTGGGTCATTTCTTTCGTTTGTTTCCTTGCACTACCTCGCAAACGCGGGAGACAGCGACAAAGCAAAAAAAAGAGAATGCATATATATATATATATATATATATATATATATATATATATATATATATATATTTTTTTTTTTTTTTTTTTTTTTTTTTTTTTATACTTTGTCGCTGTCTCCCGCGTTTGCGAGGTAGCGCAAGGAAACAGACGAAAGAAATGGCCCAAACCCCCCCCCCATACACATGTACATACACACGTCCACACACGCAAATATACATACCTACACAGCTTTCCATGGTTTACCCCAGACGCTTCACATGCCTTGATTCAATCCACTGACAGCACGTCAACCCCTGTATACCACATGACTCCAATTCACTCTATTCCTTGCCCTCCTTTCACCCTCCTGCATGTTCAGGCCCCGATCACACAAAATCTTTTTCACTCCATCTTTCCACCTCCAATTTGGTCTCCCTCTTCTCCTCGTTCCCTCCACCTCCGACACATATATCCTCTTGGTCAATCTCTCCTCACTCATTCTCTCCATGTGCCCAAACCATTTCAAAACACCCTCTTCTGCTCTCTCAACCACGCTCTTTTTATTTCCACACATCTCTCTTACCCTTACGTTACTTACTCGATCAAACCACCTCACACCACACATTGTCCTCAAACATCTCATTTCCAGCACATCCATCCTCCTGCGCACATCTCTATCCATAGCCCACGCCTCGCAACCATACAACATTGTTGGAACCACTATTCCCTCAAACATACCCATTTTCGCTTTCCGAGATAATGTTCTCGACTTCCACACATTTTTCAAGGCTCCCAAAATTTTCGCCCCCTCCCCCACCCTATGATCCACTTCCGCTTCCATGGTTCCATCCGCTGACAGATCCACTCCCAGATATCTAAAACACTTCACTTCCTCCAGTTTTTCTCCATTCAAACTCACCTCCCAATTGACTTGACCCTCACCCCTACTGTACCTAATAACCTTGCTCTTATTCACATTTACTCTCAACTTTCTTCTTCCACACACTTTACCAAACTCAGTCACCAGCTTCTGCAGTTTCTCACATGAATCAGCCACCAGCGCTGTATCATCAGCGAACAACAACTGACTCACTTCCCAAGCTCTCTCATCCCCAACAGACTTCATACTTGCCCCTCTTTCCAGGACTCTTGCATTTACCTCCCTTACAACCCCATCCATAAACAAATTAAACAACCATGGAGACATCACACACCCCTGCCGCAAACCTACATTCACTGAGAACCAATCACTTTCCTCTCTTCCTACACGTACACATGCCTTACATCCTCGATAAAAACTTTTCACTGCTTCTAACAACTTGCCTCCCACACCATATATTCTTAATACCTTCCACAGAGCATCTCTATCAACTCTATCATATGCCTTCTCCAGATCCATAAATGCTACATACAAATCCATTTGCTTTTCTAAGTATTTCTCACATACATTCTTCAAAGCAAACACCTGATCCACACATCCTCTACCACTTCTGAAACCGCACTGCTCTTCCCCAATCTGATGCTCTGTACATGCCTTCACCCTCTCGATCAATACCCTCCCATATAATTTACCAGGAATACTCAACAAACTTATACCTCTGTAATTTGAGCACTCACTCTTATCCCCTTTGCCTTTGTACAATGGCACTATGCACGCATTCCGCCAATCCTCAGGCACCTCACCATGAGTCATACATACATTAAATAACCTTACCAACCAGTCAACAATACAGTCACCCCCTTTTTTAATAAATTCCACTGCAATACCATCCAAACCTGCTGCCTTGCCGGCTTTCATCTTCCGCAAAGCTTTTACTACCTCTTCTCTGTTTACCAAATCATTTTCCCTAACCCTCTCACTTTGCACACCACCTCGACCAAAACACCCTATATCTGCCACTCTGTCATCAGACACATTCAACAAACCTTCAAAATACTCATTCCATCTCCTTCTCACATCACCGCTACTTGTTATCACCTCCCCATTTGCGCCCTTCACTGAAGTTCCCATTTGCTCCCTTGTCTTACGCACCCTATTTACCTCCTTCCAGAACATCTTTTTATTCTCCCTAAAATTTACTGGGCATGAGAAGAAAGATTATGAGAGGCAAGTGTTTTGGGAGCAGCTAAATGAGTGTGTTAGCGGTTTTGATGCACGAGACCGGGTTATAGTGATGGGTGATTTGAATGCAAAGGTGAGTAATGTGGCAGTTGAGGGAATAATTGGTATGCATGGGGTGTTCAGTGTTGTAAATGGAAATGGTGAAGAGCTTGTAGATTTATGTGCTGAAAAAGGACTGATGATTGGGAATACCTGGTTTAAAAAGCGAGATATACATAAGTATACTTATGTAAGTAGGAGAGATGGCCAGAGAGCGTTATTGGATTACGTGTTAATTGACAGGCGCGCGAAAGAGAGACTTTTGGATGTTAATGTGCTGAGAGGTGCAACTGGAGGGATGTCTGATCATTATCTTGTGGAGGCTAAGGTGAAGATTAGTATGGGTTTTCAGAAAAGAGGAGTGAATGTTGGGGTGAAGAAGGTGGTGAGAGTAAGTGAGCTTGGGAAGGAGACCTGTGTGGGGAAGTACCAGGAGAGACTGTGTACAGAATGGAAAAAGGTGAGAACAATGGAAGTAAGGGGAGTGGGGGAGGAATGGGATGTATATATATATATATATATATATATATATATATATATACATTCCATATATGGAATTCTTTGAAACAAAATTACTAAAGGATATCTTACCTTCTAATGCAATTTGGTTTAGGAATGTAGATGATGTTCTTTGTGTTTGGGCAAAAAATGAAAATTTACAAATATTTTTCCCTTTACTTAACAATTTAGTACCTTCCATAAAATTTACTGTAGAAAATGAAAATAATGGTATGTTACCATTATTAGATTGCATAATCCATAGACAAGGAAACAAGTTTAAGTTTAGCATATACAGAAAACCCACCAATGTATGCTCATATATCTATTTTTACTCATCTCAACATGACAGAGGTAGATTATCATCATTTCAATCTATGTTCCTAAGGGCATTACGTATTTGCAGTCCAGAGTTTATTGATGATGAGTTTGAGAAGATATAATCTATTGCATCTAAGTTAAAGTACCTTAGATCTTTCATTGATAAATTCCTTAAGTTAGCAAAGAAATCATTTTATAGAGTTGAGCCCAAACCTCCCATTGACACCAAGAATCTTTTAGTTCTCCCTTTTAATAATGATTTCACTTTGCTTCCCATGTTGCTTAAATCCTTTAATGTAATTGATCCCTTTAGCAACAATAATACTATAAAGAATATCTTAATCAGGAATTCACAAGAAAATTCTCTTGGTTGCATCTATAAAGTTCCTTGTGGAAACTGTGATAAATTTTATGTTGGTCAGACTGGTAAGGATCTTTCTGTTAGACTTAAGGAACTTAGATATAGTATAAGAACGGGACAAAAATCAAATGCTTTGTTTAATCATGTTAAAAAGTATGATCATTGTATTGACTGGAGTAACTCCATCTCAGTTGTTAACTCTAACTCTATTACCAAGAGAAATATCATTGAATCTTCTATTATTAAATACACAAAGAACTATAATCTTAATATTAGTGATGGTCTGTACAAATTAGATAACTTTATTGTTGATAAGATTTGTAGAATGATAAGTTTATGAACGCTCGTTGTATGTTTTGGACAATCCCATGTTTACACAATTACGTCCTAGCTTCGTCTCTTTGATGTATAACAACTGACTGTTATATTACGCTCTTGTGTCTCCCCAGATGATGTGATTATTACACTAAACTGCACTTGGGAACTTTTCGTGTCTCATTTTCCCAGTGGACTCAAAAATATCTTGATCACTCACAAAATTGATCCTTTCCAATATATATATATATATATATATATATATATATATATATATATATATATATATATATATATATATATATATATATATATATATATATATATATATATATATATATATATATATACATATATATATATATACATATGTATATATATATATATATGTATATATATATATATATATATATATATATATATATATATATATATATATATATATATATATATATATATATATATATATATATATATATATATATATATATATATACATATATATATATTTGTATATATTTTTATATATATATATATTTTTTTCTTATTATTTTGCTATGTCGCTGTCTCCCACGTTAGCGAGGGAGCGCAAGGAAACAGACGAAAGAATGGCCCAACCCGCCCACATACACATGTATATATATACACGTCCACACACGCAAATATACATACTATACATCTCAATATACACATATATATACACACACAGACATATACATATATACACATGAACATAATTCATACTGTATCCCTTGATTTGTTCCCATCGCCACCTCGCCACACATGGAATAACAACACCCTCCCACCTCATGTGTGCAAGGTAGCGCTAGGAAAAGACACCAAAGGCCCCATTCGTTCACACTCAGTCTCTAGCTCTCATGTAATAATGCACCGAAACTACAGCTCCCTTTCCATATCCAGGCCCCACACAATTTTCCGTGGTTTACTCCAGACGCTTCACAGGCCCTGGTTCAATCCATTGACAGCACGTCGACCCTGGTATACCACATCGTTCTAATTCACTCTATTCTTGCACGCCTTTCATCCTCCTGCATGTTCAGGCCCCGATCACTCAAAATCTTTTTCACTCCATCTTTCCACCTACAATTTGGTCTCCCACTTCTCCTCGTTCCCTCCACCTCTGACACATATATCCTCTTGGTCAATCCTTACTCACTCATTCTCTCCATGTGACCAAACCATTTCAAAACACCCTCTTCTGCTCTCTCAACCACACTCTTTTTATTTCCACACATATCTCTTACCATTACATTACTTACTCGATCAAACCACCTCACACCACATATTATCCTCAAACATCTCATTTCCAGCAAATCCACCCTCCTGCGCACAACTCTATCCATACCCCACGCCTCAGAACCATACAACATTGTTGGAACAACGATTCCTTAAAACATAGCCATTTTTGCTTTCCGAGATAATGTTCTCGACTTCCAAACATTCTTCAAGGCTCCAAAAATTTTCGCTCCCTTCCCAACCCTATGATTCACTTCCGCTTCCTTGGTTCCATCCGCTGCCAGATCCACTGCTAGATATCTAAAAACACTTTACTTCCTCCAGTTTTTCTCCATTCAAACTTACCTCCCAATTGACTTGACCCTCAACCCTACTGTACCTAATAACCTTGCTCTTATTCACATTAACTCTTAACTTTCTTCATTCACACACTTTACCAAACTCAGTCACCAGCTTATGCAGTTTCTTACATGAATCAACCACCAGCGCTGATCATCAGCGAACAACAAATGACTCACTTCCCAAGCTCTCTCATCCACAACAGACTACATACTTTCCCCTCTTTCCAAAACTCTTGCATTCACCTCCTTAGCAACCCCGTCCATAAACAAATTAACCAACCATGGAGACATCACACACCCCACCGCAAACCTACATTCACTGAGAACCAATCACTTTCCTCTCTTCCTACACGTACACATGCCTTACATCATCGATAAAAACTTGTCAATGCTTCTAACAACTTGCCTCCTACACCATATATTCTTAGTACCTTCCACAGAGCATCTCTATCAACTATATCATATGCCTTCTCCAGATCCATAAATGCTACATACAAATCCATTTGTTTTTCTAAGTATTTCTTACATACATTATTCAAAGCAAACACATTATCCACACATTCTCTACCACTTCTGAAACCACACTGCTCTTCCCCAATCTGATGCTCTGTACATGCCTTCACCCTCTCAATCAATACCCTCCCATATAATTTACCAGGAATACTCAACAAACTTATACCTCTGTAATTTGAGCACTCACTCTTATCCCCATTGCCTTTTTACAATGGCACTATGCAAGCATTCCGCCAATCCTCAGGCACCTAAACATGAATTATTCATGCATTAAATAACCTTACCAATCAGTTAACAATACAGTCACCCCTTTTTTAACAAATTCCACTGCAATGCCATCGAGACCTGCTGCCTCGCCGGCTTTCATGTTCCCTAAAGCTTTTACTGCCTCTTCTCTATTTACCAAATCATTTTCCGTAACCCTCTCACTTTGCACACGACCTCGACCAAAACACCCTACATCTGCCACTCTATCATCAAACACATTCAACAAACCCTCAAAATACTCACTCCATCTCCTTACATCACCACTTGTTGTTATCACATCCCCATTAGCCCCCTTCACTGAAGTTCCCATTTGCTCCCTTGTCTTACGCACTTTATTTACCTCCTTCCAAAACATATTTTTATTCTCCCTGAAATTTAATGATACTCTCTCACCCAAACTCTCATTTGCCCTCTTTTTCACCTCTTTCACCTTTCTCTTGACCTCCTGCATCTTTCTTTTATACTTCTCCCACTCATTTGCATTTTTTCAGTGCCAAAATGCTCCAAATGCCTCTCTCTTCTCTTTCACTAATAATCTCACTTCTTCATCTCACCACTCACTACATTTTCTAATCAACCCACCTCCCACGATTCTCATGCCACAAGCATCTTTTGCGCAAGCCATCACTGCTTCCCTAAATACATCCCATTCCTCCCCCACTCCCCTTACCTCCTTTGTTCTCACCTTTTTCCATTCTGTACTCAGTCTCTCCTGGTACTTCCTCACACAAGTCTCCTTCCCAAGCTCACTTACTCTCACCACTCTCTTCACCCCAACATTCTCTCTTCTTTTCTGAAAACCCCCACAAATCTTCCACTTCGCCTCCACAAGATAATGATCAGACATCTCTCCAGTTGCACCTCTCAGCACATTAACATCCAAAAGTCTCTCTTTCGTACGTCTATCAATTAACACATAATCCAATAACGCTCTCTGACCATCTCCCCTACTTACATACGTATACTTATGTATATCTCGCTTTTTAAACCAGGTATTCCCAATCACCAGTCCTTGTTCAGCACAGAAATCTACAAGCTCTTCACCATTTCCATTTACAACACTGAACACTCCATGTATGCCAATTATTTACTCAACTGCCACATTGCTCACCTTTGCATTCAAATCACCCATCACTATAACCCGGTCTTGTGCATCAAAACCACTAACACACTCATTCAGCTGCTCCTAAAACACTTCCCTCTCATGATCTTTCTTCTCATGCCCAGGTGCATATGCACCAATAATCACCCATCTCTCTCCATCAAAATTCATTTTTACACATATCAATCTAGAATTTACTTTCTTACACTCTATCACATACTCTCACAACTCCTGATTCAGGAGTAGTGCTACTCCTTCCCTTGCTCTTGTCCTCTCACTAACCCCTGACTTTACTCCCAAGACATTCCCAAACCACTCTTCCCCTTTACCCTTGAGCTTCGTTTCACTCAGAGCCAAAACATCCAGGTTCCTTTCCTCAAACATACTACCTGTCTCTCATTTTTTCTCATCTTGGTTATATCCACACACATTTAGACACCCCAATCTGAGCCTTCGAGGAGGATGAGCACTCCTCGCGTGACTACTTCTTCTGTTTCCCCTTTTAGAAACTTAAAATACAAGAAGGGGAGGGTTTTTGGCCCCACGCTCCCGTCCCCTTTAGTCACCTACGACACGTGAGGAATGCGTGGGAAGTATTCGTTTTCCCCTATCCCCATATATATATATATATATATATATATATATATATATATATATATATATATATATATACATAAATATATTATCTATTCATTTTGCTATGTCGCTGTCTCCCGCGTTTGCGCTGTAGTGCAAGGAAACAGACGAAAGAAATGGGCCAATCCACCCCCATACACATGTATATACATTCACGTCCCCACACGCAAATATACATACTTATACATCTCAATGCATATATATATATATATATATATATATATATATATATATATATATATATATATATATATATATATATATATATATATATATATATATATATATGTATATATATATACCCACACACAAATACATATATACACATGTACATAATTCATACTGTCTGCCTCTATTTAATCCCATCGCAACCTCGCCACACATGGAATAACTTCCCCCTCCCACTCATGTGTGCGAGGTAGCGGTAGGAAAAGACAACAAAGGCCCAATTCGTTCAAACTCAGTCTCTAGTTGTCATGTAATAATGCCCGAAACCACAGCTCCCTTTCCACATCCAGGTCCCACAGAACTTTCCAGGGTTTACCCCAGACGCTTCACATGCCTTGATTCAATTCATTGACAGCACGTCGACCCCGCTATACCGCATCGATCCAATTCACTCTATTCTTTGCCCGCCTTTCACCCTCCTACATATTTAGGAAAGGATCACAATTTTGAGCGTGATCAAGATATTCCTAAAAGTCCACGGGGAAAATGAAACACGAAAAGTTCCCAGTGCATTTTCGTGTAATAATCACATGATCAGGGGAGACAAGAAAGAGATATATAACAGTCAGTTGATATACATCGAAAAGACGAAGCGACGACGCCATTTGGTATATATGTGATTGTCCAAAACATAACCCGATCGTTCATAAACTTATCATTTTATAAATCTTATCAACAATAAATATATCTAATTTCTATAGACCATCAATAATATTAAGATTGCAATTCTTTGTGTATTTAATAATAGCATATTCAATGATCCTTTACTTCCTCCAGTTTTTCTCCATGCAAACTTACCTCCCAATTGACTTGACCCTCAATCCTACTGTACCTAATAACCTTGCTCTTATTCACATTTGCTCTTAACTTTCTTCTTTCATACACTTTATCAAACTCAGTCACCAGCTTCTGCAGTTTCTCACATGAATAAGCCACCAGCGCTGTATCATCAGCGAACAACAACTGACTCACTTCCTAAGCTGTCTCATCCACAACAGACTGCATATTTTCCCCTTTCCAAAACTCTTGCATTCACCTCCCTAACAACCCCATCCATAAACAAATTAAACAACCATGGAAACATCACACACCCCTGCCGCAAACGTACATTCACTGAGAACCAATCACTTTCCTCTCTTCCTACACGTACACATACCTTACATATTCGATAAAAACTTTTCACTGCATCTAACAACTTGCCTCCCACACAATATTTTCTTAATACCTTCCACAGAGCATCTCTATCAACTCTATCATATGCCCTCTCTAGATCCATAAATGCTACATACAATTCCATTTGCTTTTCTAAGTATTTTTCACATACATTCTTCAAAGCAAACACCTGATGCACACTTACTCTATCACTTCTGAAACCACACTGCTCTTCTTCAGTCTGATGCTCTCTACATGCATTCACCCTCTCAATCAATACCCTCTCATAAAATTTCTCAGGAATACTCGACAAACTTTTACCTCTGTAATTTGAGCATTCACTTTTATCCCCTTTCCCTTTGTACAATTGCACTATGCAAACAATCCGCTAATCCTCAGGCACCTCAACATGAGACATACATACATTTAAATAACCTTACCAACCAGTCAACAATACAGTCACCCCCTAATTTTAATAAATTCTTCTACAATATCACCCAAACCCGTTGCCTTGTCGGCTTTCATCTTCCGCAAAGCTTTTACTACCTCTTCTCTGTTTACCAAATCATTTTCCCTAACCCTCTCACTTTGCGCACCACCTCGACCAAAACACCCTATATCTGTCAGTCTGTCATCAAACACATTCAACAATCCTTCAAAATACTCTCTCCATCTCCTTCTCACATCACCACTACTTGTTATCACCTCCCCATTAGCCCCCTTCACTGAAGTTCCCATATGTTCCCTTGTCTTACACGCTTTATTTACCTCCTTCCAGAACATCTTTTTATTGTCCCTAAAATTTAATGATACTCTCTCACCCCAACTCTCATTTGCCCTCTTTGCCTCTCTCTTCTGTTTCACTAATAATCGTACTTCTTGATCCCATTACTCACTATCCTTTCCAATCTACCCACCTCCCGCGTTCCTCATGCCATAAGCATCTTTTGCGCAATCCATCACTGCTTCCCTAAACACATCCCATTCCTCCACCACTCCCCTTACCTTCTTTGTTCTCACCTTTTTCCATTCTGTACGAGGTCTCTCTTGGTACTTCCTCACACAAGTCTCCTTCCCAAGCGCACTTAGTCTCACCACTCTCTTCACCCCAACATTATCTCTTTTTTTCTGAAAAACCCTACAAATCTTCACGTTCCCTTCCACAAGATAATGATCACACATCTCTCCAGTTGCACCTCTCCAGCAAATTAACATCCAAAAGCCTCTCTTATGGGTGCCTATCAATTAACACGTAGTCCAATAACGCTTTCTGGCTATCTCTCCTACTTATATATATATATATATATATATATATATATATATATATATATATATATATATATATATATATATATATATATATATATATATATATTTTTCTTTTTTTTTTTTTGCTTTGTCGCTGTCTCCCGCGTTTCTGAGGTAGCGCAAGGAAACAGACGAAAGAAATGGCCCAACCTGCCCCCATACACATGTATATACATACGTCCGCACTTGCATATATATATACCTACAGAGCTTTCCATGGTTTACCCCAGACGCTTCACATGCCCTGATTCCATCCACTGACAGCTCGTCAAACCCGGTATACCACATCGATCCAATTCACTCTATTCCTTGCCGTCCTTTCACCCTCCTGCATGTTCAGGCCTCGATCACACAAAATCTTTTTCACTCCATCTTTCTACCTCCAATTTGGTCTCCCACTTCTCCTCGTTCCCTGCACCTCTTACACATATGTCCTCTTGGTCTATCTTTCCTCACTCATTCTCTCGATGTGCCCAAACCATTTCAAAACACCCTCTTCTGCTCTCTCAACCACGCTCTTTTTATTTCCACACATCTCTCTTACCCTTACGTTAATTACTCGATCAAACCACCTCACACCACATATTGTCCTCAAACATCTCATTTCCAGCACATCCATCCTCCTGCGCACAACTCTATCCATAGCCCACGCCTCGCAACCATACAACATTGTTGGAACCACTATTCCTTCAAACATACCCATTTTTGCTTTCCGAGATAATGGTGTGGGAGGCAAGTTGATAGAAGCAGTGAAAAGTTTTTATCGAGGATGTAAGGCATGTGTACGTGTAGGAAGAGAGGAAAGTGATTGGCTCCCAGTGAATGTAGGTTTGCGGCAGGGGTGTGTGATGTCTCCATGGTTGTTTGATTTTTTATGGATGGGGTTGCTAGGGAGGTGAATGCAAGAGTTTTGGAAAGAGGGGCAAGTATGAAGTCTGTTGGGGATGAGAGAGCTTGGGAAGTGAGTCAGTTTTTGTTCGCTGATGATACAGCGCTGGTGGCTGATTCATGTGAGAAACTGCAGAAGCTGGTGACTGAGTTTGGTAAAGTGTGTGGAAGAAGAAAGTTAAGAGTAAATGTGAATAAGAGCAAGGTTATTAGGTACAGTAGGGTTGAGGGTCAAGTCAATTGGGAGGTGAGTTTGAATGGAGAAAAACTGGAGGAAGTGAAGTGTTTTAGATATCTGGGAGTGGATCTGGCAGCGGATGGATCCATGGAAGCGGAAGTGGATCATAGGGTGGGGGAGGGGGCGAAAATTCTGGGGGCCTTGAAGAATGTGTGGAAGTCGAGAACATTATCTCGGAAAGCAAAAATGGGTATGTTTGAAGGAATAGTGGTTCCAACAATGTTGTATGGTTGCGAGGCGTGGGCTATGGATAGAGTTGTGCGCAGGAGGATGGATGTGCTGGAAATGAGATGTTTGAGGACAATATGTGGTGTGAGGTGGTTTGATCGAGTAATTAACGTAAGGGTAAGAGAGATGTGTGGAAATAAAAAGAGCGTGGTTGAGAAAGCAGAAGAGGGTGTTTTGAAGTGGCTTGGGCACATGGAGAGAATGAGTGAGGAAAGATTGACCAAGAGGATATATGTGTCGGAGGTGGAGGGAACGAGGAGAAGAGGGAGACCAAATTGGAGGTGGAAAGATGGAGTGAAAAGATTTTGTGTGATCGGGGCCTGAACATGCAGGAGGGTGAAAGAAGGGCAAGGAATAGAGTGAATTGGAGCGATGTGGTATACCGGGGTTGACGTGCTGTCAGTGGATTGAATCAAGGCATGTGAAGCGTCTGGGGTAAACCATGGAAAGCTGTGTAGGTATGTATATTTGCGTGTGTGGACGTATGTATATACATGTGTATGGGGGGGGGGCCATTTCTTTCGTCTGTTTCCTTGCGCTACCTCGCAAACGCGGGAGACAGCGACAAAGTATAATAATAATAATAATAATGAATATATATATATATATATATATATATATATATATATATATATATATATATATATATATATATATATATATATATATTTTCTTTTTCTTATTTTGCTTTGTCGCTGTCTCCTGCGTTTGCGAGGTAGCGCAACGAAGTAGACGGAAGAAATGTCCAAACCCACCCCCATACACATGTATATACATATACGTCCACACACGCAAATACACGCACCTATACATCTCAATGTACACATATATATACACACACAGACACACACATATTCACCCATGCACACAATTCACGCTGTTCGCCTTTATTCATTCCCATCGCCACCTCGCCACACATGGAATACCATCCCCCTCCCCCCTCATATGTGCAAGGTAGCGCTAGGAAAAAACAACAAAGGCACCATTCGTTCACACTCAGTCTCTAGCTGTCTTGCAATAATGCCCGAGACCACAGCTCCCTTTCCACATCCAGGCCCCACACTACTTTCCATGGTTTACCCCAGACGCTTCACATGCCCTGATTCAATCCACTGACAGCACGTCAACCCCGGTATACCACATCGATCCAATTCACTCTATTCCTTGCCCGCCTTTCACCCTCCTGCATGTTCAGTAACCGATCACTCAAAATCTTTTTCATTCCATCTTTCCATCTCCAATTTCGTCTCCCACTTCTCCTCCTTCCCTACACCTCGGACGAATATATCCTCTTGGTTAATCTTTCCTCACTCATTCTCTCCATGTGCCCAAACCATTTCAAAACACCCTCTTCTGCTCTATGAACCACGCTCTTTTTATTTTCAAACATCTCTCTTACCCTTACGTTAATTCCTCGATCAAACCACCTCACACCACACATTGTTCTCAAACATCTCATTTCCAGCACATCCACCCTCCTGCGCACAACTCTATCCATAGCCCACGCCTCGCAACCATACAATATTGATGAAACCACTTTTCCTTCAAACATACCCATTTTTGCTTTCCGAGATAATGTTCTCGACTTCAATACATTCTTCAAGGCTCCCAGGATTTTCACCCCCTCCCCAACCCTATGATTCACTTCCGCTTCCATGGTACCATCCGTTGCCAGATACACTCCCAGATATCTAAAACACTTTACTTCCGCCAGTTTTTCTCCATTCAAACTTACATCCCAATTGACTTGACCCTCAACCCTACTGTACCTAATACCCTTGCTCTTATTCACGTTTACTCTTAACTTTCTTCTTTCACACACTTTACGAAATTCAGTCACCAGCTTCAGCAGGTTCTTACATGAATCAGCCACCAGCGCTGTATCATCAGCGAAAAACAACTGACTCACTTCCCAAGCTCTCTCATTCACAAAAGACTTCATACTTGCCCCTATTTCCAAAACTATTAAATTCACCTCCCTAACAACCCCATCCATAAAAAAATTAAGACACCATGGAGACATCACACACCCCTGCCGCAAACCTACATTCACTGAGAACCAATCACTTTCCTCTCTTCCTACACGTACACATGCCTTACATCCTCGATAAAAACTTTTCACTGCTTCTAACAACTTGCCTCCCACACCATATATTCTTAATACCTTCCACAGAGCATCTCTATCAACTCTATCATATGCCTTCTCCAGATCCATAAATGCTACATACAAATCCATTTCCTTTTCTAAGTATTTCTCACATACACTCTTCAAAGCAAACACCTGATCTACACATCCTCTACCACTTCTGAAACCACACTGCTCTTCCCCAATCTGATGCTCTGTACAT